>NC_056733.1:1415081491-1415216491 GCF_019279795.1 Protopterus annectens
TAGAGTTGGTGAAGGTGGATGAGTTTAAATACTTGGGATCAACAGTTCAGAGTAATGGCGAGTGTGGAAGAGAGGTGAAGAAGAGAGTACATGCAGGGTGGAGTGTCAGGAGTGATTTGTGACAGACAAGTACCAGTAAGAGTGAAAGGGAAGGTCTACAAGAGGGTAGTGAGACCAGCTATGTTATATGGGTTGGAGACAGTGGCACTTGACAAAAAGGCAGGAGTCAGAGCTGGATGTGGCAGAGTTAAAGATGTTAAGATTTACACTGGGTGTGACGAGGGTGGACAGGATTAGGAATAAGTATATTAGAGGGTCAGCCCAGGTTGGACGGTTTGGAGACAAAGCCAGAGAGGCGAGATTACGTTGGTTTGGACATGTGCTGAGGAGGGATGCTAGGTATATTGGGAAAAGGATGCTAAGGATGCAGCTGCCAGGTAACAGGAAAAGAGGAAGGCCTACATTAAGCTTTATGGATGTGGTGACAGAAGACATGCAGGTGATTGGTGTGATAGAGAAAGATGCAGAGGACAGGAAGAAATGGAAACAGATGATCTGCTGTAGTGACCCCTAACGGGAACAGCCGAAAGAAAAAGAAGAAGAAGAAAGGATACCTTGGGCAGAGAACCATTCCTCAGCCTGATTTTGGAGATATGTGTTTAGATCCTCTTCAGACACAAGCCCAAATATCTGACTTCCATGGCAACACTAGTCACTATAAGAGCTTTAGGTCATATGAACTCATTAGCAATGTCAGTGTACTGGGGCATTTCCTAGCAAAGTGCTGGGTGCCTCCAGTGACTGACTGGTGCTTTTTGTAACAAGCCACATTCAAGACAATGTATGTCTTTGTTGAGATTGACTCACCTGAAGCACTATTTCAAAGTTTAAGTAAGCAGCACTGAAAACCATTTAGTAAATGACATTTCAAAAATGACTGTTGTGACAGCACAACTTCACTGTGGTACATGATGCAAAGGAAACATCCCTTCAAGGATCATGTGACAGCACAACTTCACAGTGGTACATGATGCAAAGGAAACATGCCTTCAAGGATCATGTGACAGCACAACTTCACAGTGGTACATGATGCAAAGGAAACATCCCTTCAAGGATCATGTGACAGCACAACTTCACAGTGGTACATGATGCAAAGGAAACATCCCTTCAAGGATCATGTGACAGCACAACTTCACAGTGGTACATGATGCAAAGGAAACATGCCTTCAAGGATCATGTGACAGCACAACTTCACTGTGGTACATGATGCAAAGGTAACATCCCTTCAAGAATCATGTGACAGCACAACTTCACTGTGGTACATGATGCAAAGGTAACATCCCTTCAAGAATCACAAATCTGCTGTCAAACATCTATAACATGAATTTAAAATCAGGCCATTTCTGCTTGTCAAATGATAGAAACTTTGATAACGTTACAAGGAAAAAGTGCAATAATTATACAGTGTGGTTGCCTTTATTAGCATTCCTCAACCACACTGTATAAAAACACTGTTAAAAAAAGCAAACATGAATTTTTCAATTCTCAATCAAAGCATTAAGAAAGTGGATTAAATGTTTAGGTCATACCAGAACATAGCCAAATATGATTTACAATGGTATAAATAAGGTACTGAAAGATGAAGGGCATAGTACAGATACACTATCCCCTGCCTCCATACAATCATAAAAACAGTAAAAAGTAAGCACTACTGGTTTCTTAGCACCAACTATTTTGCACATTATAAATTCATCAAAATATGTATGTATGTATGTTCCAGCTAGATAATTTAATGAAATACCTTGAGTAGAAGCACTAAAATATTTGCACTCAAGTAGATATTTTAATAAAATGCACTGAGTAACATAGCCCCTACAGCTTCAGCTTTTCACCTGGCATCCGGCAAGTTCTTTTATAGTACCCTCAAATGATCACATTCGGGTGTTCATACTGGGTAACGTACTTTGGCGGAGAGGCACTGGCAAGAAGGAGGTTGAGGTCTACTTTCTAATGGAGTGCAAATTCCTGTTGGTTCACAGTTAAAAGCAATAAAAGGTGGATGGGAAGACCCATAGGAACATGAAAATAAACCAGCATAAAATGTACCATGATGGTGATGTGCTCACTTCACTCCATGTTGTGTTCTGTTACATTGTGGGCAGTGGCCATTTTGTTTGTCTAGTCATAGCTTTGTTGCACCCTGAAAATATATGAAAGGCACATTCCCATGCATGATTAAACAGGCAGGTGCCTCTGGTTATAACACATTTTCATGCATTTGTTACTTCAATATTTGCTCAAAGTAGGTGGCCTACACCACCAGGTATATGGAATCTGACATTGGTTTTTGCCAGCATACATTAATCACATCCACAAGAGGTGCCCTTTACAAACCCAAACTGGGTGGAGTCCAGTGTTTGAAGGTTGCCAATGTCTTTGTTTATAAGTTGCATGATAATGCATTCCATGCCCTTGCAGATCAGGCTCGTCAGGCTGATGGGACGATAGTTCCCGGGATCCAAATGGGGAGTTGTACTCTATGATGGGTCTGGTGAGTGATGCGTAGAGGGGCACAATTACCTGTTTTGATCTGGATGCAAACCATTTTGTGATTAGGTGGGCCACATAGAAGGATTTTCTAACCACTTTGGCAATGTGATTATCAAAGGAGAGATTACTATCTACTTGGGTCCCCAGATCCCTTACTAAGTCTTCTGTATTTAGGGGGCTACCATCTATGTGGTAGTTTGTGGGTACTTTGTTTTTTCCAAAGGGGATGACTATGCACTTTTTGGCATTTAGCTTGAGGCCATGGTTTTGACACCAGGCATCTGTCTCAGTGAGACCCTTTTGGAGGATGTCTGTGTCAACCGGAGAGTCAGTTACAGCCCCTAGTTTGCAGTCATCTGCGAACTTGGTCAGACATAGTCCTCCTGTGCTTGCCTGTACCTCTGAGAAGTACATGCCAAACAGGAGGGGTCCTAGGACTGAGCCCTGGGGAATGCCACTTGTAACCAGTTTAGAGTCAGACCTAGCTCCCGCAACTCTTACCATGTGGGTTCTGTCCGTGAGACATTTGGCAACCCATCTCGTGATGTAGGGGTTTATGTTCAGGCAGGTGAGCTTGTCTATAATACCAAAATGGGGAACGGTGTCGAAGGCCTTTGTGAGGTCTAGGTAGGCTGTGTGGACCACCTTTCCCTCATCTATAACCTTGGTTACTGTCTCAAAGAAGTCCACCAGGTTTAGGAGGCATGATCTGCCCTTAAAGCCGAACTGGGTAGGTCCAGTGTTTGGAGGTTCCCAATGTCTCTATTAATGAGATCCATGATAATGCTCTCCATTGCCTTGCAGACCAAGCTAGTCAGGCTTATAGGGCGATAGTTCCCGGGGTCTCTTGTGGCTCCACCTTTGTGGAGCGGAATAAACGTTGCTGTGCACCACTCTATGGGCACGTAGAATGTGGAGAGGCTGAGTTTGAACAGTGTGTTTAGGTGAGTGGCCATTTTGTTTGTCTAGTTATACCTTTGTTGCACCCTGAAAATATATGAAAGGCACATTCCCATGCATGATTAAACAGGCAGGTGCCTCTGGTTATAACACATTTTCATGCATTTGTTACCTCAATATTTGCTCAAAGTAGGTGGCCTACACCACCAGGTATATGGAATCTGACACTGGTTTTTGCCAGCATTGGCAGGATACATTAATCACAGCCACAAGAAGTGCCCTAACATCAAAGCCAAAAACAGCTGCCTCTCTCTTCACAGGTCTACAGCAAAATTGAGAGCTGGTAATCCATGCCCTGTGCTCCAGAAAAAGGAAGCCTCTTTTAAGCTCTTATGCATAAGAATTAGAGCCACATGTCAAAATACCTATCTTGTATTTAACCCTATGGTACCTGATGTGGTGGGTACCTGGACAGGAAAAACATGCCTGCCACCACACCATTTGCATTTGACCAATGAAGTTTCCATGAAAACATAACAGGGATCGCTCACTGACCATGAAGTGTTTCAGAGTTTGTCAAGCAGTAGGGATCTGTTTGAAAAATAAAACTATCTTTTGGATGACAGGTCAGACCAGAGTACCATCTACCTTCCTTGGTGGTAGCTCAGGTAGATGTAAAAGATCCCTCATCACTAAACAAAAAGGTATGGAAACTTTAATTACATAAAAACAACATGCATTGTATCACACAAACAGCTCACAGGCTGTTTTTTTCTTGTACATGCATGAAATAACATCATTATAGAACTGCTCATTTTTGAAAAACATTCAGAACACCTTAATGTCTGTACTTTCTATAAATAACATGTTGTAATTTCATTCAATTACCCCTAGCAACACACTGCCATTTTTAAAATTTTCACAGCTTTATTATATAAATGCATATTTTGTTCCCTCTGCCGCACATCTCTCTCCCAGTCTTTTTCCCCAAACATTATACTGTTTTTGCCTTTGCTAGGCAGCTTATTGTGATTTAAATGCCACAGAAAATCCTTATTTTTCCTGAATGCTGAGATAAATACTACAGCCTTCCTACATGAACTAACAGTTGTTCTATGTAGTTAACATACCATGTTTTTCAGAAACACCCACCATGTCTTTATTTTTCATAATGTCACCTTCCTAACAGTCTTTTTAACATGCCCATTTTAACTCACTAGATGTTTTACGTCACCTATTCCTCATGTTTCCCAAACTGACATATTTAAGCCACATCATTTGGCCTGTCTGAACTGCACTAATAAACTTAACAGTAGTATTTCAGTAACATAATGTAAAACCACATGCATCATATTTCACCCACCCTGTTTTCGGATCCAGTATAATATATCCCTTTTTATTGGTTTCAAACTATAACCCCAGAGAAGGTAAGAGTAACCTATTCTTGAAATGTCATTCTTTTCAGTAACACATATACCTTAACTAAACAATTATCCAGCTCTAACAAATAATTCTGAATAAAATGCACTTGCCTCATAAAATATAACTTAAAACGTTAACTGAACTGACTCACTTTCTTCGTATCTCTTAATAGCCCCTCTTACTGATTGTCTGTAACATCTTTCTTTTCCAAACATATACTTAATACCCTAAAATAAGTATTAACTCAACTCTAAAACTATATTTAAAATCTTCACTACATTTACATTTATTCTAGTTTAAATGTAAACTAGTCTTCCCTTAAACTACCCTCTACTACATCTGGATTGTTTTCCCTATTACATCTGTATGCCTTGCACTTTCATAGGTTCCTAGGTTCATAGATTAGTACTAGGCTAACTGTCCTTGTAGACCAGTTTAAGCCTAGCGAGTTACCCCATGTGAGAATCAAACCCTGCACCTTTTGCTTGTAAGGTAAACACCTCAACCATTATGCCAGCCTCTGAGAGGAAACTTGTTTTCCAGCTAATAATGAATGCTATGCTATATTCAATCTTTAACTTCTTTGTTACGTTTCATTACTACAACGTTTGTTAACATCCCCAGAAGAATGGGGCTACAGGGACATTCATGTTTTATTCCACAGTTTTATATCATTCTCATGCAAGTCAGACCCTGTCACAAATACTCACCCTTTAAAACAACTGGATCAACAACCTTGACACTTTCCTACAGGAACAATTCAGTTGTAATACTCTCTACATTTGACTATTTCTATAATAAGCTTTTGTTATACCTCTCCACAACAGATATGTCTACCTTGAACTACTTCTTCAAAAATTCTCTAGTAACTGGAAATAGCTGAACAGTATTTTTCTCGATTTAACTTCAAAAACGTCATCCTCTAACCACTTCCCTACATAAAGCTGGTGGTCCCCTACCATAA
This sequence comes from Protopterus annectens, assembly GCF_019279795.1. Lineage (NCBI taxonomy): Eukaryota > Metazoa > Chordata > Ceratodontiformes > Protopteridae > Protopterus > Protopterus annectens. Next base: position 1,415,087,328 of record NC_056733.1, read on the forward strand.
ACAAGCTATACAACAGAAGAAAGAAACTGTTGCAGAAAACAGAAAAATCCCAGGATGCAAAAAACTCCCTTACCAGCCTCAGTAAGAAGCTGAGATCCCTCATAAAATCCTCCAAAGCTAGTTACGAAAACAAAATTGCCAAAGATTCCAAAGACAACCACAAGGCATTCTACAGTTATGCCAAGAATCTAAATGGCAATGCTCAGATATGCTCTGAGCTACAACAGAATGGCATTAAATATACTGATTCTAAGGATATTGCCAATATCCTGGCAGATCGATTTAGTGCCAACTTCACCCCCTCTCACCCCCTAAAGGGCCCATCTCAATACCAAAAGACTGCCAAATTCCGGTAATCATGGCTACACAGGTAGAAACTGCACTCTCCAAAGCTAAGAATACAGCATCCATGGGACCAGATGACATCCCAGGCTGTGTACTACATGAACTACAAAATAAACTGGCACCTCACCTAAGTGTCATGTTTAATCATAGCCTCACCTCAGGCTTCCTGTCCACAGAGTGGCGCACAGCTACACCTTGGATCCCGGGAACTATCGTCCCATCAGCCTGACGAGCCTGATCTACAAGGGCATGGAATGCATTATCATGCAACTTATAAACAAAGACATTGGCAACCTTCAAACACTGGACCCCACCCAGTTTGGGTTCGTAAAGGGCTGATCTTGTCTCCTGAACCTGACTGACTTCTTCGAATCAGTCTCCAGAGCTGTGGACGAGGGTAAGGCGGTCCACACAGCCTATCTGGACCTAGCCAAGGCCTTCTTCACCATCCCCCACTCTGGAATTATAGATAAACGTACTAATCTGGGCATAAATCCCTATGTCACTTGATGGGTTGCCAACTGGCTTACTGACAGAACCCAGACTGTAAATGTAGCCAACTCCAAATCCAGCTTCAGATAAGTGACAAGTGGACTACCTTAGGGTTTAGTCCTGGAACCGCTCTTGTTTGGCATCTACTTCTCTGAGTACAGGCCAACACTAAGGGACTCTGGCTAACAAAGTTTGCAGATGACTGCAAACTGGGAGCCATTACTGAATCCCCAAATGATGTGGATATTCTACAAAAGGGCCTTACAGAAACAGATGCTTGGTACCAGAGCCATGGGCTCAGGCTTAATGCCAAGAAATGTATAGTTATCCCCTTTGGGAAAAACCATGTACCCATGAATTACCACATAGGTGGCAGTACACTAAACACTGAAAGTGTGATGAGAGACTTAGGGACACAGGTGGACAGTGGTCTCACCTTCGATAACCACATCGCCACAACAGTTAGAAAATCCTTCTATGTGGCACACCTCATCACTAAGGGCTTTTCATCCAGAAAAAAGGAGGTCATTGTCCCACTGTACTCATCCCTCATTAGACCCATTATAGAGTGCAACACCCCGTTTGGTATGTACCTCAAAAGACATCTGCAACAGCTGGAAAGGCCACAAAAATTCCTCACTAAAAGAATCATAGACCTAAAGCAGATACCATATACTGACCGTCTAAACAAACTCCAGCTATACTCTGTGGCATATCGTCTACTCAGAGGCGATCTCTGCTTAACATACAAAGCCATGTCAAACCCTGAGCTGCTGGACATGCTCCACTTAAAGAAATCCCAATCCCTCAGAGCCACACTCTCCAGGGATCTAAACCTTGTCATCACAATGAACAAAACATGCTGGAAGGATAGGTTCCTAACCCAGAGACTCCCCATACTCTGAAATAGACTGCCCATACATGTCAAGCAGAGCATCTCCTTGGCCCTCTTCAAAAGGAACTTTGACGATTGGATGGGAGATAGGAAATTCACCCCGGGAATCATGTCAGTCGCCCTGCTAGACAGGGGTTCAGGGAAGTAAATACTGTGGGAAGAAATATCCAGGGAAATGTTATGGCTAGGCTTGTATAGGTCCTAGGGCTGACAGCCTAGTACCAACCTATGAACCTAAGTCATACATATTTTATTGTCTGAATTATGTTTGGAGGTGGTTGTCAATTATTTCATTACTCTCTGTAACACTTTTTCTAAGTTAAGTGTCATGAAAGTTTCACGAGTTTCATTAAGTATTCCATCCTTTCTTGTTCAGTCATTCAAAACATTCTGAAATAACTGTCTCTTCTGTTCTGAGAGTATTTAATAAAAATCATACACATACCATGTCTCAAAGGTGCACTCTCTCTCTCTTTTTCAGTTTCTCAATAACTGTAACTTTTTTGTTGAGAAATCTGATGTAAAATCTTACTTTCATCGTACCCCATTCATGGTAAGTCATCTTTCGCCAACGGTAAGTCATCACTCATTCTTGTCTCTTTGCTTGATCAACTCTGGGCACCTTCTTACACCTCTTTGACAACCATTGGTGTGCCTCTTCACAGTTTTTGCATGTATTTGCTAACTCATTTTCCTCTGATAAACTTCAAGACCGTTTCCATTCCAAGTCTTAGCTTTCCTTCATCTGATGGTGAGCAATGCAAGTGTTGAACTTTATTTAAGGTTACTGTTTGTCAGGCTAGTACTAGGCTAACTGCCCTTATGGCCATTTTAAGCCTTGCTAATTATCCCATTTGGTGCTTAAAATGAACCTATACCACTGAAGTTCAGATTCATTTAATTCTTTCAAAGATATTTTAGGAGAAAAACATCTGAAGTTTGCTCTAATAGTTGTGTAAAAATTATTTTGTATCTGAAACACCTTAGTATCAGAGGACACAATGGAAACAACTCATATTCATAGGTTTATAGGTTCATAGGTAGGTACTAGGCTATCTGCCCAAAGGCATTTATAAGCCTAGCTGGAATGTGTTGGTTTTCGCTGCCCCCTTAGATTAGTTCCCTGTGCCTCTGTCAAGCAGCGCCACTGAAGTGATCCCTGGGGTAAACTTTCTGTTTCCCATCCACTCGTCAAGGTTTCTCTTGAAGAGTGTTAGTGAGGAGTTCTGCCTAATGTAGATTGGAATATTGTTCCAGAGCATGGGAAGTCTCTGGGACAGGAACCTATCCCTCCAGCATGTCCTATTTATTGTTGTGGTGAGGTTTAGATCCCTACAGTGTGTGGCTCGAGGGGATATGGTTTTCTTTAGGTGGAGCATGTCCATCAATTTTGGGTTGGACATGGCCTTGTATGTCAGGCAGAGATCACCTCTGAGTAGGTGGTATGCAACAGAGTACAGCTGGAGTGTCTTCAGTCGAGTTGCATAGGGCATCTGTTTGAGGCCAGTGATCCTCTTGGTGAGGTACTTCTGTGGTCTTTCCAGCTGTTGCAGGTGTCTTGTAAGGTACATCCCAAATGGGGCATTGCACTCTATGATGGGTCTGATGAGTGATGCATAGAGGGGCACAATGACCTGTTTTGATCTGGATGCAAACCATTTTGTGATTAGGTGGGCCACATAGAAGGATTTTCTAACCACTTGGCAATGTGATTATCAAAGGAGAGATTACTATCTACTTGGGTCCCCGGATCCCTTATTAAGTCTTCTGTATTTAGGGGGCTACCATCTATGTGGTAGTTTGTGGGTACTTTGTTTTTTGCAAAGGGGATGACTATGCACTTTTTGGCATTTAGCTTGAGGCCATGGTTTTGACACCAGGCATCTGTCTCAGTGAGACCCTTTTGGAGGATGTCTGTGTCAACTGGAGAGTCAGTTATAGCCCCTAGTTTGCAGTCGTCTGCGAACTTGGTCAGCCATAGTCCTCCTGTGCTTGCCTGTACCTCTGAGAAGTATATGCCAAACAGGAGGGATCCTAGGACTGAGCCCTGGGGAACGCCACTTGTAACCAGTTTAGAGTCAGACCTAGCTCCCGCAACTCTTACCATGTGGGTTCTGTCCGTGAGACAGTTGGCAACCCATCTCGTGATGTAGGGGTTTATGTTCAGGTAGGTGAGCTTGTCTATAATACCAAAATGGGGAACGGTGTCAAAGGCCTTTGTGAGGTCTAGGTAGGCTGTGTGGACCACCTTTCCCTCGTCTATAGCCTTAGTAACTGTCTCAAAGAAGTCCACCAGGTTTAAGAGGCATAATCTGCCCTTAACAAAGCCGAACTGGGTAGGTCCAGTGTTTGGAGGTTCCTAATGTCTCTATTAATGAGATCCATGATGATGTGCTCCATACCCTTGCAGACCAAACTAGTCAGGCTTATGGGGCAATAGTTCCTGGGGTCTCTTGTGGCTCCACCTTTATGGAGCGGAATAACGTTGCTGTGCACCACTCTATGGGCACGTAGAATGTGGAGAGGCTGAGTTTGAACAGTGTGTTTAGAAGAGGGGTTAGTTCGTCTTTGAGCTCGTGTAGGATGCAGCCTGGAACACCATCCAGTCCCATTGATGCGGTTTTTGGCTTTGTTGAGGGCTGTTTTAATCTGAATGTCTGTGATTTCATGGTCACTACATTCTTCTGGTATGGTTATGGGCCCTTTTGGGGGTGAGGAGGGGTGAAGTTTGCACTGAACCTGTCTGCCAGGATGTTGGCGATATCTGTCGGTTCAGTGTATTTTGTGCCATTCTGCACTAACTCCGAGCAGATCTGAGAATTGCCACTTAGATTCTTGACATAGCTAAAAAATGGCTTGTGGTTATCTTTGGAGTCCTAGGCAATTTTTCTTTCAAAGCTAGCCTTGGATGATTTTATGAGGGATTGTAGTTTCTTGCTGATACTGATCAGGGATGTCTTCCCTTCTTGGGATTTTACTCTTTTCTGTACTAGTTTCCTCCTTCTATTGTACAGCTTGTTTATGGCAGGGGTCCACCAGACTGGTTTCCTTTTCTTGGAGGAGTGAGTCTTGGTTTTGCTTGGGATAGCACGAACCATGCATTCTTGTAGGTGCCTGTAGAGTGCATTAGTAAAGGATTTTACAGCTTGGGCAGCGTTATCCTTTAGCATGGGGGATTTGAAACTTTCCACCTCGGTCTTAAGTAACGTGAAGTTTGCTTTTGATAAAGTTTTTCACAGTGGTTTCTTTGACCGGGGTTGAGGGCGGAATGTGGATATCCAGAGTGATTAGTTTATGGTCAGATCTAACCAGTGAGGGGGTTGACCTCTGGTGTGGAACACCGGTCGCCCATGTTGGTAATGACCAGGTCCAATATGTTGTCACCTCTAGTGGGGGTGTTGACAAGTTGCTCCAAGGTGTTTGAGTTTATAAATTCTAGGAAATGTTGGGCAAGGGAGTTAGTACTTGAGTAGTTCTCCCAGTTAATGTTTGGGTAATTGAAATCACCCAATATCAGGGTGTTTGGTAGGACCTTTATGTTTCCCAGTGTTTCCAGAAATGCGGAATGGGGGTCCTGGGACATGGTGGATGATCTGTAGCAAGCTACAATTTGAATTGCGGTTCTGCCCATTGTTAGTTGCACGTGGATGATCTCTGAAGCACTGTGCTGTGCCACTAACCTGGAGGTGAAGGTATCCTTGATGAACATGGACACGCCCCCACCTTTTGTATTTCGGTCCGGGTTTTGTGTTTGAAATGTATGGTATGAGCTGTAGCCTGGTAGTGCTGGGGTGCTCTCTGGAGCCTTAAACCAGGTTTCTGTTACTGCACATATACCGATTTTCTCCATACTGAGGAGTGCCTCGAGTGTGTGCATTTTGAGGTTTAGACTTGTAGCATTACCCTCAGTTTTTTACTTGAGCTATTTATGGTGGTGGGTTTGTCTTTTGAGCCTTGCCTAAAAAAGGCACTATCGGGGTGGCAAGAGCCTTAGCCAGTATTCAAAAGCCTAAGGGTGACAGGTGCAAGCCATCTCTAGTGAAGAACCGTGGCTTGTCGAGCATGTCATCCCAGGCTGACAGACACTGGATACCCTTTGAATGACATCAGAAGCTTAGCCAATTGTTGAAATTGAAAATTTTTTCTTTATACCGTGGTATCATTCTTGGTGAGGCAGGATGCTACTCAGGGTCAGGGTCATGGGCTACGTGATCAGAGAGCTCTTCCATGTCTCTTTTCATGTAGTCAAGGGAGGTACGGCTCAGGTCATTCACACCAGCATGAACAATGACAGAGTCATATTTGTACTTGTTCTGGAGTGACCTGAGTGCTTGTGTTATGTGGCGGATCCTGCCACCCGACAGGCAGCTAACAGTAACCTTCTCCTTGTTCAGCCTAGTGAGTGGGATGTCAGTGTGCCTGACTATAGAGTCACCTATTACAGGTGTGTTGGGTATGTTATTTTGCCTTAAGGGCTGTGATTGCGTGGCACACTGGTTTTGTGAAGTATGTGTTTCATGGTTTGTGTTGGGGGGGGGGTGGAGGTTGCTTGAATGTCTGCTTTGGAGGTCTCTGTTGCTTTTGCATATTTTTATTTAGAGCCTCCGAGTATGTTTTCATGTATTTATGTGTGTTTTTTGCCGGTGCTGGTTTCATATGTCTATGTGAGATTGGTGGTGGTGTGATGCAAGTAATTCACTTCTCCTCTTGACTGTCTGGTTCAGTCTTGTTTTGAGAGAGCTTGGCCTCCTGTTTGACTGTATAATTGCATCCCTCGCATGTATTAGTGTTTGGTGGTAGGAGGAGAGGGTTGTCTGTGTACATGAGGCAATTGTAACATTGCCTCAAAATGCCCAGATTCACCAGCTGGACCGGAGAGTACACTGGAAACTGCCCTTTGGGCATGCCTGATAGGTACAGTGAGCTGTTTTACTGATTGGCTGGTAAGGTCGAATACAGAGCCTTGTCCTTCTCTACAGTATAGGGGGTCTAGTGCTAAGGTTTATTAGTGCTTGCTATGAGTTTTGAGCAAGTGCCGGGCTGAGAAGTGAATGGTTTGAGTGCTTAAGTTGAAAGTTTGTCTAGTTCCAAGGGAAAAATTGAAGAGTACACTTTGTGGAGCCGGGCTAAACGGCGCTGCCCGGTGAGCAAAACCGCACTAATGTGGGTTTTATAGCAGGGAAATGAAAGAGATAGAAATTAGCCCAAAATGGCCAATAAACTACTAATTTCTGGGCTGAAACCACTGCTCCAGGGACAAATAGGCTGCTCAAAGCTCCCCTCTCTCACAGATGAACAGAGAAATTTCCTTCTATCTAAGTAAGGTATGGGCAAACACAGAAACTTGTAACATAGCCCTGAATTCAGCACTAACCTGAAAACTGGACTATACTAGCTTAGAAAGGTAGGAAAACAAGTATATTTTTTTTTTTTTTTTTCAGAAAATAAAGCAGATACAATAAAAAAAACACTTTAAATGCACAGGAATTGCTATCACACTTGAGTGTGTAGCCTACACCAGTTAAACAGGTAATTTAAACACAGAAATTACTTTGTTAAAGTGCAGGCATAAGTACAATATGTAGCTGAAACAAGCTTTTTAAATCACAGAAACTCTAAAAAACCAGTGTTTTTAAAAGTAAGTTTTTATTTTGGCAAAGAAGTGAGGTTTAGTCTTTTGCACTGATAGTGATTATATTTTGTCCTGCAAAAGTACATGATTTCATAAAAATGTCCCACTCTTTGAAATGGTGGCAACTATAATTTTACATAACAAAGGCTGGGGTACAGAACCTCAAGAATACAGCTACTGCTTGGGTACCTTACACTACTTTTACTTGGATCACATGTGGACTTAATCAGGTAAGCAACATGGTTTTATCAGCAGAAATTCTGAGTGCATTAGAAATTAATTAGGGATATGTATGATAACATGTGCGTCGGATGAATATCTTCACCTAAAGTTGCTTGCCATAACTGAAAATTGAAAAAAATAATATAAATAAATAATACAAACAGATGACTCCAGGTTACACTAGTTTCTGCTGTTCTTATGTATAATCCTGAAACCATACAAGTTTCTCCCGGGCACTTTTAAAGGGGAAGATAGTGATATTTTAAGTACTAGGCCCAGGAACAGGTTTAATCACATAACAGCAAGAGGAAATGAAAAACAGTCCATAAAGTAAGGTATGTGGGCCTGTGTTGCCAGTCTTCTGAGGTCAAATTATTATTTTGTTTGTGAGGATGACTACTCAAAGGTAAGACTTTGCCTCAGGCACCCTAAGCCTACTGAATGCCTATGAGTTAGTCACTTAGCCAGACAGTGTTCCTAGCCAAGTTCAAGAAAGAGCCATGCAGATCACTGCTCTGCCACAGTTAACAAATATGTATGAATAAAAATAAAATCATATCACTCAGCTCAACAGTCTTAAGAAACACTGGGCAGGAGGGAACTGAGTCTAAGAGGTCTGTCATGGTCAGTCAGCACATGGCTATACCAGTGCAGAATGCCTAAACCAACAAATTTACAGTCCTTTTAACACTGTATAGACTATTTCCTCTTTTTTTAGCCAGTTTCAATGGCTCAGCAGCGTGTGGACTTGCTTTTGATGCCAGGGAGATCAGAAGTCTATGTTTTTCCCCCTATACCAGCTAGTTGTATGTTTTTCCAGTAATGACACTGAAATGAAACATGGGAGGGGGCTATATTCCTGAGGTATGGCCTTCAGATGAGATGTTAAACTGAAGTTCCACTTGCTTAAGATGATGGTAACACAGGTAGTCATAAAAGATCCTCTGGCATTTATAGAAAATACTTGTGGAATTTCCTTGGAGTCAAGGCAAATTGGCATGAATACCAGCTTTGGTCTCCCCTGAAAATAGGCTTCACATTGTGGGACTAATCTGGTCAACAAAGAAAAAAGAAACAGAAATAAATAAAATAGTACCTATGTTGGTTTCAGAAAACTTAAAGAAATGGAGCTTATTTATGCAGTACAACATGATTCATGATAAAACAGTAACATGACAACATATTCATATATTGAGTACTTTGTCTGTAGTACACATATTACTGTTTCATTCAGCTCCACAAATAATAGTTGGATGACATAGGTCTTTAAAATAATATGTAAATGGGTTAGGAAAAAAGTGTCATTATCAGCTTAAAGAAAAGATAAAGTATGCAGGGGCAAAGCCGAAATGTAGTACTACCAGTTAAAACAGAATTAAAGTGAAACAGGAGGATGGTTTACAGTAAACTGTGGGCTAGTGTCCAAAAAGGCTGCTCTCAGTGTGAGTTTGTCCTGACTGCAAAAGACTTGTTCTTAGAGTAAAATGACTTACTTTAGTGTAAGGCCTATCTATAAATTGGCTTACAGTGGGACCCATATTCCAAATTAAGTGGTCACTTTCACTGACAGCAAGTCTTTAGGAATCAGGTCTATTGTCTCAAGTTCTGTGCTGTGATGAGGTCATTCTGCAAAGGTGAGCTGTCAAATACTTTAAGCCATGAGGCCTCAGCACATTAAATATACACTGTTGGTACTGGTTAAAAAGTAACAGACTTTTTTCAAGTGAGAGCACTGTGACAGTACATGTAGCCTTTTTTCTCAGAGTAATGAAAATTCAGTTAGTTATAATTTAAAAAATAAATCTGAACATGTTACCAGCTTTCAGTCTCAGGATATGTAACACAGCTGCAACCAGTTAATAGGGATGTCTGCCAGGCCTGTTAACCACTTTAAAGGCTTTTCTAGTTAAGGCACTCTATCTAGGACATGGAGAAGTCTATAAATCACAATTAAATTACTGCTGCAGGGACCTCTTCAGAGAGAATAGAGCGTATGGAGAGACCACAAAATGAAGTATATGTTTTAGAAGTTAACACCATTTTATTGTACAAAATAGCCTAAAGTCAGAAGATGTCTAACTATATAAAGTTCCCACCCTTGCCAAACTTTTTATGCAGAAAGAAATCACAGTACAAACTTTAACTTATTAGCAAAGCCCCCCCCCACACACACACACATTGTACCCAGTACTCTCATCTACAAGCCTGCTGTACTTTATGATGCTAGTAGGACTTTTGGGTTAATAACCTGATAGTGAGTAAATGAACAAGTAAGTGGGCTTTACAGCTACAGTTTTATTATGATGAAATTGCTTTTCTACTTAATGTTGGACACCTTTATACAGATTGTATGTACTGACTCTTTCAAAACAATGTCACTTTAAGCTTAATGTTTAAATTGATTGTTCTGGTTGTTGTTTCTTATTTGGCCCATAGAAGGCTTGAGCTGAGTTGTTACAGTCTTCTATCACTGACCAAATTGATGGCTGTTTACAAAGTGTGCCTCAAAACAGTCTCTAGGTTTCTCGAAACCCAAAGGAAAGACAGGATTTTTCTATTTTTTAACAAACTGAAACAAGTTATTAATATAACACAGTTCACTTTCCAGGAAGCAGCAGTGCTGTTAGTAGACCTCCAGCCAGATCTATCAGCAGCTGTCTAATAAGGGAGTGAGAGCTGAAGGAGTGGAGAAAAGCCAACTTCTTAAATTGTGGTGGGTGGTACATATGATTCATCTCTCTGAAGAACAACAAAATAAGAAGGAAGAAGCTGCCGACTTTCACCTATGACATGGATAATGACAAAGTCACTATTCAAGCAGTGCCCAACACAGACCACACATTATGCAAAACAGTACTGATCTGTGGTAGGCAAAAACGATTGTCACACTATGAAGACTCATTGTTTTTTCTTATTAATGAATAGGTATTCCCAATCAGAATTTTTTTTTTTTTTTTTTTGCATAATGTACGAATACTGTAGAGGAAAAGTGACTAGGTTTGCAAAACCCTTGGGGTTTGTGTGATCTTTGGGATTTTCAGTGCTTGTCCAAAGCTTTCTCAGAAAAGATTGATTAAAAGAAAGAAAACAATGACAGAACATCAGTACTCTGAACAAATTACAGGCCCTCACCACACACACCGCCATAATTCTGTTCAGTGTCCCCTGCTGCCCAAAACATATTTTCCAGCCCTCGGTTTCCCTCAAGTACCTATAAGCTTTCTGATCTCCCACACATGTATAAATAAAAATAGCCCTCCAACAAAAGGCCCTTCCATGGCTATTTCTTGTACTTATCTTGTGGTTCTCTTATTGAAAAGTGTCTTCCATCTCCTGCAGCATACTCACATAACAATCATAATAAGAGTCCTTGTTAACTAGATGTAGCTGGGTCACACCTGTTTATCCTGTGCTGTCTGAATGCTAACTTCATGTTACTTGCTGACATATATGCAAGTGTTACTTACAAATCTGACCTACTTATTATTCTCATGCAATTCAAAAACGATGCACGTTACAAATTTTTTAAAAATACAGGATGAATTGGGTGTCTTGACTTCATATTCACTGCCTGTTTCCCAGGGGCACTCTACCTCTTGAATTCACATTTTTTGCTTGTCCAGGGTCACCCCTTCCCATCTCCTGAAATCATATCCAGTGCTTGTTACCCAAGACTACCTCCACTTCTTGAGTTCACATTTACTGTTATAAAGGGTCACCCCACCCCACCAACTGAATTCATATTCAGTGCCTGTTACCTAGGGTCATCTCTACCTCCTGAATTCATTTTCTGTAGTTTTCCAGAATCACCCCATCCCAACTTCCATATTCATATTCACTGTTTATTACACAGTGCCACTTCCCATTTTCTATAGTCCTATTCATTGTTTGCTACACAGTGTCACTTCACATATTCTGTATTCATGTTCATTGTTTGTTACACAGTGTCACTTCACATATTCTGTATTCATGTTCATTGTGTTACACAGTGTCACTTCCCATATTCTGTATTCATGTTCATTGTTTGTTACACAGTGTCACTTCACATATTCTGTATTCATGTTCATTGTTTGTTACACAGTGTCACTTCACATATTCTGTATTCATGTTCATTGTTTGTTACACAGTGTCACTTCACATATTCTGTATTCATGTTCATTGTTTGTTACACAGTGTCACTTCACATATTATGTATTCATGTTCATTGTTTGTTACACAGTGCCACTTCCTATATTCTGTATTCATGTTCATTATTTGTTACACAGTGTCACTTCCCATATTCTGTATTCATGTTCATTGTTTGTTACAGTGTCACTTCCCATATTCTGTATTCATGTTCATTGTGTTACACAGTGTCACTTCCCATATTCTGTACTCATGTTTATTGTGTTACACAGTGTCACTTCCCATCCTCTATATTCCTATTCACTGTTTGCTACACAGTGTCACTTCACATATTCTGTATTCATGTTCATTGTTTGTTACACAGTGTCACTTCACATATTCTGTATTCATGTTCATTGTTTGTTACACAGTGTCACTTCGCATATTCTGTATTCATGTTCATTGTTTGTTACACAGTGTCACTTCCCATCCTCTATATTCCTATTCACTGTTTGTTACACAGTGTCACTTCACATATTCAGTATTCATGTTCATTGTGTTACACAGTGTCACTTCCCATCCTCTACATTCATATTCACTGATGCTACACAGTATCAATTCCTCCATCCCAATTCATTTTCACTGCTGACTATTTGGACAGATCACCCCCACACACTTCCTGAAGTTGTATTTGTTGTCTAAGATCCCCCTTTTTTATCTCCTAAACCCATGCCTTCCTTTAGCACAGAGGTAAGTGTCATAATTATAGTCTAGAGTTTGTTCTGGTCTCCATTTACACTTTTGAGGTTTGTTTTGTCATTACTTGTGTGAGTTTCTTCTGATTACTTCCCCCACTTGCCAAGGACTGACTGACTAAATCCTCTATGTATATATGTAATCTATGCCTTCAGGCTTGCCCTATAGCTTGGATTGTTGCTGAAGAGATAGTCCACTTGCCTAGCGATCAAACGATTAACTGGAAAAAAGAAAATGACACAAAAATTGAGCTTGATAAAGCCTTAGTTCTTAGAAATCGTCTATAACTATTTTCCTAGCAAACAGTTTTAATGATCAAGCACAAAAGGAAAGCAAGACAAAAGTAATCTTTACCTACCTTTATGTTAACTGGTAGATGTATCAGGAACACATCCCTTTTTTACAGACGTGCAGAATAATGTTTTACTATGGAAGAAAAATACTGCAAAAAATATAGTGCTCAAAAACATAAGATCAAGGACAAAGCTCAGCTGTTCCTAGGGATTGCAGAAAGAAAACCATATATTGAAGTGCTGTGTACAAAATATACATGCAACAATTTTATAAAGAGTTATTAGGATGTCACATTGGTTCATTCTAGTTTTGTCTCGCAAATTAAACTACAGTAGGCATGTCTGTACATAATTTGATGAGACAACTTTGTTCTAATTTGTATAGTTATAACATATGTAAATACAAAACATTAGTTATAGACTTTGTTCTTAGATGTTTTGTTCAGTATAGCTTATATACTCTAACGTTTCTGATTTTGACAAAGTTGAAATACATATTTCTTAATTATATTTTCTGTTACTTGATTTTAGAGTGAATTCATTCATTTATCCTGCTTTTGATTGCAAATTAACCAAAACGAAGGGGAAAAAATTACTTGGTCCAGTGTTTGATCGTAAATTTTATACAAATCATGTTTGTCTTTTCGGCTTTTCCCGTAGGGGTCGCCACAGCGGAACTCCGGTCCGCTAATGATTGGCAGTCAATCTTTATGGTGCAGAGTTGCCAGCCCGCGACGCCCAGCCTTCAGCGAAGGCATGCCCATTCACGCATTTCTTTCGGGGAGGACATGCAGACTCCACACAGAAGGCACTCTAGCCGAGAATCAAATAGGAGATCCTCTTGCTGTGAGGCAACAATGCTACCGCTGTACCACTGTGACAAACACCATTCAATTTATTTTATCAAAACGTTTTGACAACTGTTGGCTACTAAATTGTTTCTTTGCCTTTCCAAAACAAATTGCTGCAGTTAGCAGTACAAGTTAACATTCGGCATTGACAATTGCTAATTGTTACATGTTTCTTCTATCAGTTGTACTGGAATAACATTCCATGTAGTTACATCATAGTTCTGTACAAAATATTTTCTCATACTTTTCTAAAACACTGTTTTTACTTTTAGTTTGCTTAAATACTGAAGTATTTGAAAACTTCCTTTTTTTCTCCCTCCCTGCACTCTCTTTATACACCATATACGACAAGTGCTGCACAACTTTAGTTCTCTCCTTGATGCTGTCTACAGCTATATCTTTTGGAAGGTACAGCCTCTGCAGTGCTGAATGTGCAAAATGAGGAATGCACCTGTTTATCTGGACAACTGCCCTGATGGAAGCCAGTAAAGAATGTTGTAGAAGACATGTTACAAACTAATGACATTGAACAGAATGTCAGTTACAGACTACTGTATGAAACTCTGGGAGTCTCACATCATAGCAAACAGCAGGACATGGGAGATACTCAATCTCAATGCTTTACTAAGTTCTTTAGAACTGTAATGCAAAACTGGGTATGAAAGCTCCAAGGAATGAGAAAAAATGCACATTTGTTATACATTGTGTATATGCTACTGTGTATTTTGATACAGAGAAATACTTGTCTACATATGTTTTCTTTTGAGTAATGCAAAAATAAGTAAACATTAACAGCACATGTAAACAAGTCAAGGAATGGTAAACATTTTCCTTTCTCTGTATTCAGATAAAAGAAAACAGTCTCTTATTCTACACATAAAAGGAGAAATTCAAAGAATTCTACTTACAGTTCATGGTATTGTTTACAACTCATAGAATCTATTTAACACCCATTTACTTATTTTGTGGTTCAAAACATTTTGTGCTTAATTACCTGTAATATAATAAATATGTGGTCACTCGTGTAGTAGTGTGTATTACAAACCACAGTTTTATCTGCAAGCATGGATAGCAGGAAGCAGCATTAGCTTCTGCCCTACTATTCATTAGATCAAATACTTACAGCTCAGTCCTGTAACCGCCTATACCATAGTGTAATCTGTACAGACAGAATGCACTTTCACTGTTCTAGGCCAGAAGTAATAAAATAAACAGAGTACTGCTTGTAACCTCTCTTTTGTTTGTGATAATAGCTGGAACAAGAGAAATATTAAGATATTTTTACAGAAAGCATTAATGCAGTCCTATATTGACTTCTGAATAACAGGTTCCTCAGTACTGTGATTGTCACAGAATACAAAGTGAACTCCAATAAAGTGCATCCATATGTACTTGCAATCAGCCACTCAGATAAGCTTCTCTCCTACCCAAATTAATGATTTTTGTTCCCTTCTTCAAATTCATCTAAATTAGTTACTGCTCCATTTAGCAATGCCACTTACAGAAATGACAGATAATCACCATCTTCACAAGAAATAAATATTACTTTAAAATACAAAAGAAAAATACAAAAGAAAAAAATACACATCTGTTATTTAAAGTATCAAAAAGAAAGTCTGCTTGAAGAAAAAAGGCACATGACAGATTATCTACCGGCATCATTCATACTTATCACATATCAAAATTAATTCGTTCTTTCATTCATTCATTCGCTGATACTCATTTTATCCATTTTAGGATTGCAGAGGAGAGAGAACTATCTCAGCCATGAAAGGGTGCAAGCAAGAGATACTAATACAGGCACATGCACATGTACACACACACAGATACACAAGCATGCACACAGAGCCATACTCAAACACAGATACACACAGTCATGCAGACGTGCACAGAGGCAGTCAGACAGACAGACAGACACACACACACACACACACACACACACACATACACATTAGTACTAGGCTAATTGCCCTTGCGAGCCATTTCAAGCCTAGCCAATTATCCCAAGTGAGATTCAAACCTTGCACCTTGTGGCTGTAAGGTAAACACCTTAACCCTTATATCAACCCCACACACACACACACACACACACACACACACACACACACACACACACACACACACACACACACACCCATACTCAAACACAGTCATGCAGGCATGGGCACACAGGCAGACACACACACACACACACACACACACACACACACACACACACACACACACACACACACTATGTGTATACATTGCATGTATAATTAAAGATAATTTGGAGGATTGCAATTACAATATGTAATTGGGACCTAGGAGGATGCCAGAAACCCCCACACAAGACCACATGTTCACTGAGAGAGCATGCACATTTTACACAAAAAAGCATTTGAGACAATGCCGCTAAAATCAGAGTTGGAGGTAACTCTACTGTGTCTCCTCAAAACAACTAAGCTCAAACCACCGAAGGTCAACAACCAATGATTTTACTGCACAAACTTAAATACTCAGACTTGTATCACATATATTCAGACTAATCAGCAATATCATCAAATGTAACATTTTGAAAAATACATTTTTTCAGCAATCAGTTCACACCCATCTTAGCTTATCATTTCACACTGTAAAGCTGTCTCACTGTTTCTCAAGGAGACTGCCAGATTGGGCTACATACAATTTACATATGAAGTAGACACATAGCAACTGTACCTTGTTCTTCTGTTATGAACAAAAGTAATTCAGCAATTTGAAGGCTCAAACCTGTATGCTATGCGCCCGGGTGATTTGAGCAACAGCACCTCTGTAGCTGCCTGAGGAGCAATGATCCTTCAACAACTGGTTAAGTGACAGTTGTTACATATTGTTATAACACTGAAAAATGTTAACCATCCAGAAGAAAGGGGTTCCAGTTTTCATTTGTGCTGGTTCTAAAACTGGCAGAGTACACCTGAGATGACTTAGTCCTGAATGTATAGAAAACCGGCAAGTGAAAGATTACTGGTGTAAAATCTTACCATAATGATAGATGTCCTTCTCGTCTCTGTTGCAGTATTCTTTACATGAGGGAGTGCTTGCCACAATGACCTGACGTCGGCCCGTATACAAAAGACTTACTACTTAGAGGTTCGTGGTATGTTGCACGTAGGCTGCTATTGGATGCAGGCCATAAAAGTGATGTACGCATGCACCATCCTCAGAACTGAGTGCCCCAGGAGGAATGCCTGTCTAAGGAAAGTATGTAGGCTAAGTACATCCAAGGAAGAACAAAGTCGGGGGAAAGCGGGAGGGATGGAATACTGCAATGGAGAAGAGAGGAACATCTATCACTATGGTAAGATTTTACACAACTAATCTACGTTCTTCTATTTCTCAGCTGCAGTATTCTTTACAGGAGGGTGCCACAACCCATGAGGAAAGGAAAGTGGTAGGAGCAGTGTAGCTCTCCATGAAACCATGGTAAATAGCCCTGGCAAACCCTGCCCTAGATTTGGAAATGTTGTCCAGTTTGTAATGTTTGGTGAAGGTGTGGACTGAGGACCAAGTAGCTGCCTCCAGAATGAAGTTAGGGTCCAGTCCTTTGAAGAAGGCATCAGAGGAAGCAACAGTCCTGACAAGAGTGTGCATTAAAAGAAGGGAGGCTCTTTCCATGACACTCATAGCAGAAGGAAATAGCTTTAGAGATCCAGCTGGAAATAGTGTGTTTTGAGACAGGAAGTCCTAAAGCTCTTGGGTGAAAGAAGACATAACTGGTCGGACTTCCTGATATTCTTTGTTTTGTCAAAGCAGAACCCAAGCTGTATGTACACATTCAAAGTGTGCAGAACCCTCTCTGCAGAGTTTTGCGGAGAAGGGGAAAAAGTTAGGTAAATTAATAGACTGGTTGAGGGATAACTTATTTACCACTTTAGGCATAAAGGAAGGATTCGTGCAAAGAGACACTGTCTCTTTGGAACACCAAGAAAGGAGGAGAACCCATAAGGGGTTGGAGTTCAGAAACCCTTCTCACTGAGGTTAGTGCACGCAGCAAGATAGTTTTCTAGCAGCAGTACTTCAGGGAGATGGAAGCCACTGGCTCAAAAGGGGCTTGGTTCAGTTTCTCCAATACAAAGCTAAGATCCCAGGGGGGGTGGAACCGGTTTCCTGGGGGCCTCATGTGAAGGATGCTTTATAAGGACTGTTTAGGCTCAAATCTAGAGGCTAAGGGGGGGGGGGGGTGAAAAGGCAGACAGGCAGAAATAGCTGACAGGTGACTTTCACTGAACAGTAAGTTAAGCTGGCATTAAGCAATTCACACAGGCATGAGAGAACCAGTAGGACTTCCACTGTAAGTGGGTCCAGGTTACAAGGGACAGCAAAGTGAAAATCTTCCATTTGGACAAATAAGATTTTCTAGTATTGGGTTTTCTGGATTCCTGCAGAACCCTAAGCATGTTCTCTGAAAAAAGGTATCGGAAAGGAATTAAAACCCAATCACCCACAACATCAGCTGAACAGTAGACGAGTGGGGATGAAGGAGACTTCCTTTATGTTGTGTGAGAAGATCCACTCTATGGGGGTAACTTGTGGTGATTGCCCTTGGCTAAATGCAGGAGTAGGGGGAACCAATGCTGTCTTGGCCAAAAGGGGATCACCATCAAGATTTTTTTTGTCCTGCTGAATCTTTAGTAGGACTTTTGGAATGAGAGGAAGGGGAGAGAATGCATACAGAAACACCCCATTCCATGAAAAGCTGAGGGCGTCTGCCTTCCAGACCAGAGGATGTGGATCTCCGGCACAAAACTGTGGAAGTTGTCAGTTCACGAGGGAGACAAAAAGGTCTATCTGTGGAGTATCCCATTGTTGGACAATGTCCAGGAATACATCTCTGTGAAGCATCCATTTGTGGGATAGTATTTTGAACCTGCTCAAGGTGTCTGCCACTACATTTAGGCTAGAAGGGATTTACTAGGCACAGCCAGAAGGGGGGGTCTGATGTTTGACAGCCAGCTGCCACACTTGCAGGGCTTGTCTGCAAAGGAGAGAAGACTTTGTCCCTCCCTGCTTGTTCACATACCAGAGAACAGTCATGTTGTCTGTGAAAATATTTAGAGAGCCTGGGGTGAAGAGAGACTGAAAGGTCTGAAGAGCCAGTATAAGTGCCCTCATTTCTTTTATACTGATGTGTTCCCTTCTCTGAGAGGGGTACCAGTTCCCTTGTGCTTTTATGGAGCCTAAAGCTACTCCCTATCCTTTTTCTGAGGTGTCTGTGAACATGTCCTGGACAGGTGTTAAAAGAGTATGGAGTGGGAGACCTGGGTTGCCATTCAACTGTTGAATCTTGCAAGTAATCTCCCTCTTCAAACAAGTGAGAAGGGGAACTGGGAACTCTAGTGGATGTGCATTCACACTGATTTCAGGAACCATTGTAGTTTTTTCATGTGCAGTTTTGCTAGAGGAATCATTGGTATGGTAGATGCCAGGAAGACCAGGGTTCTGAGACAATTCCTGGCAGTGATATGAGTTAGACAGAGAAGGCTTTGAAAAAAGGAAATGAGTTCCTGAGCCTTCTGAGTGGGGAGAGAGACCATCATAAGGTCTGTTTGTGTCCTGCACCCCAGGAAAATGCAGTCCTGGGACGGGGAGACAACAGATTGTTGGTAGTTGATCGTGAAACCCAGAGCTTGCAGGATGGAAATGGCAGAGCTTAGATTGTGCTCTAGTGCTCCTGGACTGACTACTTGAAAGAGAAGGTCGTCCAGGTATGAGAAAACCTGAATGCCCTGAAGTATACCACTGGGGTGGTGGAAAGACCAAAAGGCAGAAAAGTGAAAGTGCCAAGATGCTACAGAGAATCATAAAAATTTCCTGTAACTGGGATGAATAGTGATATGTAGGTAAGGATTCTTTATGTCTATGGAGGTGATAAAGGCTTGTGGGATGATCAAAGGGAAAAGAGTTTGCAATGTAAGCATTCTGAATGTAGGCACTTTCAGGAAGGAGAGATCCAGGATGGGTCTCCAAGGGCCCTCTTTCCTTGGTATCAAAATCATCCTTGAATAGAACCCTTTTCCCCTTTGATCTGATGAAACAGGTTGAATGGTGCCTTGATCCAACAGGCCTTGCAGCACCTTTGGAAAAAAAATAACCCTTTTTTATGAAAGAGAGCACCCAAGAATCCTGTGTAATGTTTTCCCATGCTAGAGTTGAAAGAGAAAGGTGAAGGGAAAGGGGGTAATGTGTTTGGGGTTCAAATAGTCAGATGGACCCTAGTCTGTCTGGAAAAGGCTGTTCTCGAGGTGGCGATTGCTATGGAGTGCTAAATTGCTGTGGTCTCTTACCAGACTTTTTAGCCTTACAGCTAGGGAGTGCTAAATTGCTGTGGTCTCTTACCAGACCTTTTAGCCTTAGCTGGAGAGGGCCATGACTGCCATCTAACGAACATTAGAATGATAATTCCTTTGGAATTTTGGTACAGGGGAAACCAGGATGTGTAATTCCTGCATCTCCTTACCCTTCTCCTGTAAGGTTTCAAACAAGTCCGCAACAGCAGGCCCAAATGGGGGGGGGGGCTTAAATGTCCAGACGAGAATCCCATACGTTTGGATTTAATGTCCTTTGGCAAAGGTTGAAGTCTCAACCAGGCAAATCCTCTCAGGACTGAACCTGTGGCAGCTACCCTAGCTGAAGCCTCCACAACATCATAACTACATTTTATTGAATGGTGGGCCACCTGAGATGACGCCCCAAGCAAGGATGAAGCCAAAGAATTACTCTCTGAGTCAGGCAAATCTGAAATAATTTTAGAAAGTTGGGACAAGAATTCCAAGGTGTATTTAGTCATGTGCGTTTGACAATTGATGGCCCTAACAGAAAGGGTGGCAGATGTGTATACTTTTTTGTCTAACCTCTCATTTTGTCTGCTGTCTTTGTCAGAGGGAAGAAGGGTGTTGGAGGGAAGTAAACTTGAGGGCTTATCAGTAGCCACAGTGATGACAGAAGGGTCAGCAGAAGGGGCTTTGGAAAGAAACTTACAGTCTCCAGGCACCTTGTAGAATCTGGCTTCTTAGATGCTGGAGGCTGGGAATCAGGAGTCCTACTGGAAGATGCAAATATGTCCAGAAATGTAGGTAGGACAAGAGGTATGGCTGAGGGGCTAGGGGTATCTAGCTGAAGTAATTCATAGCAACATTTTTGTAGTTCAGACATCTCACAACTGTCCCATTTGAAAGGTTCCTTCATTTTACCGAAGGTCTCACTGAAAGTAACTTCCCTCCACTGGGGAATCACAGTACCATTGGAATCCTCCTCTGGA
Source organism: Protopterus annectens (assembly GCF_019279795.1). Lineage (NCBI taxonomy): Eukaryota > Metazoa > Chordata > Ceratodontiformes > Protopteridae > Protopterus > Protopterus annectens. Next base: position 1,415,108,200 of record NC_056733.1, read on the forward strand.
GAAGCATAATCTAGTGAGAAGGGGATTTGAGATGAATAAGCTAGGGATTCATCCTCTGAGGGTTCTTCCTCTTTGGAAGAAGCCTCTTCCTTAATCCTGTTCTGAAGAGAAGTAACCTAAAATGTGGCTGGTACTGAAACCCCTGGAGGAAGCCTAAGGGACATAATTGAAAATGCCCTGTGTAACGTTTTGCCAGTACATTTGTGGATCAGTGGGAGGTGACAAATGCTCATTTTTTTGTTTCTTCTTGGCATGCAGATCGGACCTATGTAAGGTTGGAGGACCAGACATAGGCCTAGCTTGAATAATGTCAGAATCAACTTCCTCTCTAACCAATACTTAAGAGATTCTCCTAGGGCCCTCGGTAATCACAAGTCTAGGCTCCCCCTGGGCATCTGCACTGGATGCCTGCTGTACCTCCGAGGACATGTCGTCATCCAGATCCAAGGTGACCACCGTTACGGGCTCAGCCTGTGAATCGGACACAAGGCCTGAACATTTCTCCAGACTAACAACTGCCTCGGGGAGACATCCGCTGCTGGAGGTGCAGCTGACATTTCAGGCCTAGGCTTCTTAGCCTTTTGCTTCACAAGTGACTTGGCCTTAGGGCTTGAGGATCCCTCCATAAATCTTTTCGCAAGGAGTTCCAAGTGCTCCTTCCTCTAAATATACTGAAAGGGGACATAATCTACTTATCAGTGTTTTTAGGCACAAAGGCCTGGCAGATAGGGCAAGATCTATGATTGTGGGTAGGCCCAAGACAAAATTAACACTGCTGGTGATTGTCTTTATGCAGAATCTGACATCCACACTGGCATTTGCCTTTCTGGAGGACATTAAACCTAACCACAGCAGAAAAGAAAACAAAGAAAGGATTCTCCAACAGGGCACTTATCTGAAATGATGCGACAGCAACCACTTCGGTGAGCAGACCGTACATACGGGTGAAGCATTTAGACTGGCAGCAAAGGAGTTCTGAGGATGGTGCGTGTGTACATCACTTTTATGGCCTACACCCGATAGCAGCCTATGTGCGACGTAACGCACACCTCTAAGTAGGAAGAGTCTTTTGTATACTGGCTGATGTTGGGTCATTGTGGCATGCAACTCCCTTGTGTAAAGAATACTACAACACAGGAACAGAAGGACATCATAAAAGATGACAAATGAAGACAATATCTCACACTTGTCACTTGTTTTATTAAGTAAATAAGAAGGAAAATACACCAAGGTTCTAAAAGCAGTACTAGGAAAGGAAGAGAGCAATATATCTTAGGTTCATAGATTAGTAATAAGCTAACTGCCCTTGCGAGCCATTTTAAGCCTAGCCAATTATCCCTTGTGTGACACAAACCCTGCACCTTGTATTTGTAAGGCAAACACCTTAACCATTAGGCCACCCTCCCAACCCACAATTCTATTCTCAAGAATTATAGACTCACAGCCACAAAGGCAACACATAGATGGATAAAGACATTTTATCTCCTGAGGACAGAAATGCAGCTGATAAGGTTTTTTTTTTTTTTTTTTTTTTTTTTTTTTACAGACCAGCTTGAATAGGACTTTCCAGTTACAGCTGCAGCATCTAAGAATAACATTTCATCACTACACACAATGTCTAAACAGATATGTAAACACTCTCTCAAAAGCAACGTGGTTGCACATTGAGTACACAGTATAACTACTTTTTTCAGTTTCCTCCTCTTCAGGCTGCTTACTTTGCACTTTTAATTTCTGGCCAACTATCTGACCATTACAACCTCAGATATCATCTTCAGTTACTCACTCTTAATACCATCTCCTTAAATGCATCCCCACAAAAAACTCTTTTGCACAGATTACAGCTTGATATAGCAGTTTGGGAATTCTTTCCTCCCTCACTCTATGAAATTATTCCACCCATACTGCCCAATTCTGTTTAAGTTGCAGAAATACCTGATTGTCAATGTCAAATGCTCGTACTTCAATCTACACATAACTGCTTAAAGACCTCAGCTTGGTAATTACCTACTGTTTTTCTGTTCATCTTTTATCTGCAGATTTTCCTACTCAAACAGCTACATTAACCTACTGTTATCTTTGTTTGTAAGTTTTGTTGTTGTTGTTGTTCTTCTTCTTTTGTCTTTTCCCGATTAGGGGTCGCAACAGCGGAACTCTGGTCCACTAATGATTGGCAGTAGATTTTTACGGTGCCGAGGTGCCAGCTCGACGCCCAACCTTCAACGAAGGCACGCCCATTCATGCATGTCTTTCGAACGCCACTCAAATGCGGGAAGGACATGCAGACTCCACACAGAAGGTGCTCCAGCTGAGAATTGCTGTGAAGCGACAACGCTACCACTGCACCACCGTAAGTGTTGTACATGTCTAAATATGGTAGATGGATTTTGCCAGCAGTTGTATTCCTTAACATAGTCTCCTACTATTTGTATTGGAGCATTACAGTAACACATCCTCTTTTTGAAATGTGTGTGCATCCAGTAATTTTAATCATGAAGTGTAACTTTCTATTTATTTATGTATGTATGTAATTTATCCTTTGTTGACTGCGTTAATCCCTCTAGTAACTTTTACTTGCTTTAAATCACACTTATTCCATGCTTAATGTTAGTAGACAGGCCTGTAAATGATCAATTTGGATAAGAACGCTAATCTAGTCACCAAATTTAAATAAATACATAAATAAATAGATTTTGCACAGTACGCCATTTTATACTCATAAAAGATATACTATGCATGGTACTTTTTTACACTTTTTTTAGTTGTTCTACCGTGCACTAAAAAAAACAACAGTGGTCAAAGCAGATAAGATAAACATACTTATTCTCCAGCCCTATGGTTGACTCCTAGTGACCTCATCAGCTTTGTTTTGAAGACCAGCATGAATTACAATGCGCCAATTGGAGAACAATTCTGTATACTATAAATTACTGACAAGTATTATGTAAGCAGCCTACGTGTCAGAAATAGAGCTTTTCAATGTGTTTTGGAACACTGCTTACCATAATTCTACAACAACATGCCAGGTAACTATGTGGAAACCTGCACTGTGAGCCCTGTAGCAAACTCACAGTGTGTGAAAGAAAGTTATCTTAGATACTCAGCAGATGCTGCATAATATAAACTGATAGTTTAAACTAACATTTAGAAAATAAACCTACATCACCCTGTCACACTCTACATAACAGACTGATGTGACAACCATGACCAAAGAAGTGAGATGATGTCCTTCTTATTCACAGTCACTGTTGTGGCCAACCTGAATCTCTAATCCTCTAACAAAACCCCTATATTTACAACAGGTAAACAAGCAATGTCATCTACATATCTTATAACAATCAGGGAAGAGATATTAGTGATATGTCTCACAAATACATTTCCCATAGAAGAACGCCTGCTACCATAATTGGTAACTGACACATGACAAAAATCTGCTTCAGAATTATGACCACTCCAGCTGTTTTTTACAGGATTATATGAAATAGGAACGATAAATCCTAATTACCTCCACAAATTACCTTTAACAGGGGACACAGCTAGTAATAGCTTAGTCTGAGGAAGAGTATGGCTGGTTAAAAACAAGACCAGTTAACAATTCTGCAGACTGGTTAGGCATAACATCCATTAATATGCACATGTACGAGTGCACAAGTTTCTATTTGGACAATTCTCCCTGTCCATTCACAGAGAATTTGGGAGTCTCACAGTTATCTTGCAGAAAACTGCCTGTAGGTGTCCTACTGTGTTTTAGTACATGTCTATATCCTGGAAACAACTGGTGTCCCATCCGGAATTAGTTCTCTGCCTAAATAGCCACTGAGAGTTCCAGCTCCCTTGCAAAACTGAATATGTTAAAGCAGTATGAGAAAATCAGTTACTGAAGGAATGTTTAATGGTCCCATGTACATGTCAATGAATAGCAAGAATGTTTAATGGTCCCATGTACATGTCAATGAACAGCAAGAATGTTTAATGGTCCCATGTACATGTCAATGAACAGCAAAAATGTTTAATGGTCCCATGTACATGTCAATGAACAGCAAGTATGTTTAATGGTCCCATGTACATGTCAATGAACAGCAAGAATGTTTCCATAGCATCCTGGTCATGTTTCCCCAGCGTATATCAAGTCTTCACTAGAAAAAGGTCTGTAAATGTATTGAAAGCTATCCAGGCAATAACATTAATTAATTAGATAAAAAGCCAATTCTTCATTAGCATGCCACCATTTTAGAGTAAATAAATTTTTGTGTGATTTATAATAGTTTAATTTAGTCATGTTTAGTGACCAGCATCAAACTAAACAAATCTTTCTGAGGAAGATCTTCCACCCCTGCAAAAAAAGTCTTAGTCAACTACTTAAGGCTTAATTAATCCTTTACAAACTGGATGCCATTTACTTTGTAAGAGTGCTTTGATTAGCCAAGATAAAAACAGCTGTGATCTAGCCCTACAACAGTCAACCCCCCAACCCTGGTAATCTAACATTTGCTGCCAGAAATGGTAGAAGCATGTTGTTGTCTTTTCGCTTTTCCTGGTTAGGGGTCGCCACAGCGGAACTCTGGTCTGCTAATGATTGGCAGTAGATTTTCACGAATGCCGAGGTGCCAGCTCGATGTCCAACCTTCAACGAAGGCACGCCCTTACGCATGTCTTTCGAACGCCACCCAACCGCGGGAAGGACATGCAAACTCCACACAGTAGGCACTCCCCACACTCAAGCCGAGAATTGAATGGGAGAACCTCTTGCTGTAAGGCAACAATGCTACTGCTGCACCACGGCGGCAAATGTTAGAAGCATAAGAAATAAAATTGCTGAGCAACATGCCTGGATTACCCAACATAAATCCGATATTCTTGCTGTAACTGAAATTTGGCTTAAACCCAGCATAAACAACTCCGAAATTACATCTCCTGGCTATAATATCATCTGTAATGACTGTATATACAGGAAAGGTGGTGGTATTGCTTTATTATTTCCCAACAGCTACCACATTTCCCCTTACAACAAACCAATACCAAAATTCAGTTCAACAGAGCTTCTTATTACTTTCCTGAAATTAAACAATTACAAACAAATATGTATTCGTGTTCCTTACATCTCTCCTGGTAAGAATACATCTATGCTGGAAGACATCTTGCATTGGATATCCATAACAATTCCTCAAGAAATAATTCTACTAGGTGTTGTGAATGTCAATCAGTTGGACATAAACTCTAACTCCCCTACATCTAACGTGAATTTATTTGGTTTCACACAACTAATGAATAGCCTCACATACTACAACAAGACATCACATTCCCTATTAGATTGGATCCTAGTATCAAACCCTAGCAAATACACCACTTCAGGTACAATGTTTGACTGTTTCAGTAATCATCTCCCAATCTATACAACCAGACATTTCGCACATCTCATACATCCACTTAAACAGCATGTTTATAAAACAACACACAACCTTTTCAAGTTTAACCTAGAAATGTTCATTATTAACCTATCATCTATTATCTGGAACTTCCAAAAAATCCTCCTGTTAGATGATGCTATAAATAAATAAAGTCAGTATAGCTTGCATAGCCTTGCACCTCCTAGAAGGAGGAGACTAAAATCAAATAATGCAATCTGGCTATCCAAAACGTGTAGGATGCTAATGCATGATAAGAGAAAAAGTACAGAAAGAATGGTAAAACAATATAAAATACCACAACTTCTTGAAAACTTCAGAATGTTTTGCAATCATACTAAAAAGCAAATTAATGAAGATAAAAAGACTATACTGTAATAACTTTCAGAATTATAGTAAACCCAAATCTAAAAAAAATGTTGTCAGTCATTAAAGAAATCTTGCATCCTTGGCCATAAATTCAACCCTAACCCCTTTCCAATAACTCAGCACTCAAAACCACAATACAATTTAGCTCTTACTTCATAGATACTATAGCATCTCTAACCAGGGATCTCCCAACATCTAACCTAACCCATATATCTCCACATGCATTTTCACCTTCAAACCTGTGTCCACATCCTATATAAAACTACTCAAACAAACTCAAATCATCCCCTAATTCAGCTGATGACCTTCTAAGTGAACACCTTAAAATAGCAGCCTATAGTATTGCCTACCCTGTCTTAACCCTTACAAATAGGTCAGTCCAGAAATCCCACATTCTATCTCTCTCTGGAAAAAGTCACACATTATCTGTCTGTACAAAGGAAAATTCCAGCAAAGCTAGAAAGTACAGCTGTGCACACTTACCATAAATGTAGACATTCGAGTGTATTCACTGTTGCAGTCTTCACATTTGGGTTATCTGCCTGCAGGTAGCCCTCAGCCGGCCTGAATACCAGAGTCTTGGGATTTCTGCGTCAGATGTTGTCGCTTCTTCCATGATGTCAGGTTGTCAGGGGTATAAGACATGCAGCTGATGCCATTACATTAGTTTTTCTTGCCCCAGATGTCAGGTGCCCCCAAAATAGGAAGCAATTATATGGTGTGGAACACCCCCAGCAAAAAGCAAATACACATAGTATAAGATATGCCAAACCAAAAAGGATAGGCGAAAGCAAAGACAATCAGGGGGCTGGAGGGAGGGTAACCAGGACTGCAACAGTGAACACACTCGAACATCTACATTTATGGTAAGTGTACACAACTGTACTATGTTCTTCATGTTTCACTGTTGCAGTCATCACATCTGGGTTGATTCCCAAAGCTAAGGAAGGGTGGAGGTAGATTAAAAAAAATTAGGACTGGCAATCAAGCCCTGTAAGACTGCTGTGGCAAATCCAGCTCTGGATTTAGAAAAGATAGGCAAGTGGTAATGCTTGGTGAAAGTGTGTACAGAGCTCCGGGTTGCAGCTTCCAGGATGTCCCTGGTAGAGACTCCTCTGAGAAATGCAGTAGAGGTAGATGTAGCCCTAGTGGAATGTGTTCTTTTCCCCTGTGGGGTAGGTTTTCCATGGTGCTTGTAGCAGAAATGTATGCAGTGTGCTATCCATTTAGATATGGTTTACTTTGAAATGGCCTTCCCCTCTGCCCCTGCAGCAAAGGTGACTAGCAGCTGGTCAGATTTTCTGAGAGGCTTAGTCCTGTCCAAATAGAACCTAAGCTGTCTGTGCATGTCTAGAGAATGAAGTATCCTTTCCCCTTTATTCTGAGGATTAGGGAAAAAAAGTAGGCAAATGAATGGACTGGTTTAAAGCCACACTAGACACCACCTTGGGCATAAAAGATGGGTTAGTCCTGAGGGAAACCATGTCCACATGGAAGATAATGAAGGGTTCCACTGCCATAAGGGCCTGCAGTTCAGACACTCTTCTTGCTGAAGTGATGGCTAGAAGTAAAGCTGTTTTCAATGAGAGGAATTTCAACTCTGCTGTAGCAGCCGGTTCAAAGGGGGGGAAGAGTTTTTCCAATGCAAAGTTAGGGTCCCAGGCTAGAGTGGGAGCTCTCCTTGGGGGGTCTTAAATTTTTGGCTCCTCTAAGGAACTGTTTTACCAGAGGATGAGAGAAGAGGGTTGGCTCAGTATTATAATGAGCTCAGATGGCAGAGGCATGAATCTTAATTGAAGAGAAGGATAGGCCCTTGTGGAGCATTTCTGTTAAGTAATTTAGTATATGAGGTAAGCTGGGCACAGCTGTGCCCATCCCTTGAGAGTGGCTCCAGGAACAGTATCTTTTCCACTTTTCTGAACAGGATTTTCTAGTGCTAGGCCTCCTTGCCTCAAGAATGACATCCAGCACCTGCTTACTTAGGGTTGCTAGAGGTGAGTTCAGGGGATTAGCCAGGCTGCAAGGTTCAGGGTCTGAAGCTGAGGGTGCAGAATTTGCCCCCCCTGCTGGGACAGCAGGGAAGGAGTCTGAGGCAGGTGCCACAGTTGTAGCACTGTCAGACTGTGCAAAAGAGGATATCAGTGCTGGCATGGCCAGTCTGGTGCAATCAGGATTGTCCTTGGCTTGTCCTGTTTGATCTTTAGTAGAACCTTCGAGAGGAGAGGCAGAGGGGGAAAAGCATAGACTGAGAGGCTTTCCCAGGAAAGGACAGGGCACCACCTTCCAAGCTTGGCTGTGGGGAGTTCTGGTGCAGAATTTGTTTAATTGACAGTTCTGAGGGGAAGCAAACAGGTCCACCTCTGGTGTCCCCCATCTGTTCCCCAAAAGCTTGAATATTTTGGGTTCCAGTTTCCATTCGTGTGGGTCCATGAGATTTCTGCTTAGGTCGTCTGCCAGTGAATTTAGTTTGCCTGGCAGGAATTGAGCTTGTAGTTACACTTGGTTGCACAAGGCTGTGTTCCACAGAGCCATGGCTAGTCTGCACAGTGAGTAGGAATGTGTTCCCCCCTGCTTGTTTATGTACCACATAACTGTGGTGTTGTCTGTCTTTACCAATAGTTTTCCTGGAAGAATAAGGCCTTTGAAGGCTGTCAGAGCATTCTGTACAGCTAACATTTCTTTTTGATTGATATGCAGGTGCATCTGCTTTGGGTTCCATTTGTCCTAAATGCACTGCCCTGCCATGTGAGCCCCCCAAGCATAGTCTGATGCATCTGTTGTTAGGGTTTGGGCAGCAGGGAGTAGAGTGAAAGAAAGTCCCTTGTTGTGGCTGCAGGCCTCTGCCCACCAAAGGAACTCTGCCCTTAGACACGGAATGATAGGAATTATTGTTTCCAAGTCCTGAGAATGATGACACCATAGACTTTTTAGATACCATTGAAGTTTCCTCATATGCAGTCTTGCATATGGAATTAATAGAATGCAAGAGGCCATGAACCCCAGAGCTTGCAGTATTTCCTTACAGACAGCTGGATTTTTGTGGCCAGTAGGTTGAAGTAAGTTGTCAAATAAATTTGTTTCTCTGAAGTGAGGAATGCCATCTGGGAAGTTGTGTTCAAGCTTGCTCCCAGGAATACAATCTGTTGGCAGGATACCAGGTGTGATTTCTTTTCATTGATGGTGTACCCCAGTGAAGTTAGACGTCTCTTTACAAATGTCAGGTGCTGTATTAGCAAGTCCTGACTTTCCGCCTAAAATCAGGCAATTGTCCAAGTATGGGTAAATCTGAATACTTGTCTGCCTGCAAAAAGCAATGGCTGGAGCTATGCACTTTTCTGAATACCCTGGGCGCAGTAGATAAGCCAAAGGGAAGTGCAGAGAACTGACAGTGCATAGAGCCTGCCCTGAAGATAAGGTATTTCCTGCAATATTCCCTTATGGGAATGTGCAGGTAAGCTTCTTTTAAGTCTATGGTTGCCTGCCAAGCATCCTTGGCTAGCATAGGAAGCAGCTGTTGGAGAGTTAGCATTTTGAATTTTGGAACCATCAGAAAGGTGTTGAGAATAGATAAATCCAGGATAGGATGCCAGGAGTTTTCTTTTCTGGGAACCAGGAACAGTCTTGAATAAAAGCCTTGTCCCCTTTGTTCTGCTGGGACAGGCTGAATAGCCTTGATGCTGAGGAGAAAAAGTACTTGCTTTTGGGCCTCCGCCCTCTGGTTTGGGGGTAGGTCTGGCCATCCACTTAGGGTTGGGAGTGAGTGGAAGTGGAATCTGTATCCTAGGCAAACAATATTTAAAACCCATTTGTCTTGAGTAATGTACTCCCAATTTTTTGCATGCAGGGCGAGTTTTCCTCTTAAAGGTGCAAGTACTTGAGCAAGGCTTGGAGGAGTTAAGGATAAGTCATTGTGCAAGTTTACCATAGGGGTTGGCTTACTACTCCCGGTTTTGGATGTGGGAGCACCCCACTGCTTAGATCTGTGCATAACCTGAGACTGAAGTCTTAGGGGTCTCTTGCCCCTGGGTTTGGACTGAGAAGGCCTGGAAGGGACTGGAAAGGACCAGTTCTTTGAAGGCCAATGCCTACTGAATCTAGGTGGCTGTACTTGTAAGAAATCTTTAACCGTGTGCATAAATTTAGCTTTCTCCTCCATCCTTTTGAGAACAACTTCTGCTTTATTGCCAAATAGGCTCTCTTGGTTTATGGGTGCATCCAGTAATTTTGCTTTGACATGATCTGGCAAGTTTTGTTCCTTAAGCCAAGCATGCCTTCTAAGAACAGACCCAGTGACAGCAGTCCTACAAGATGCTTCTAAAGCATCAAAACCACACTGTTGGTCAGCAGAATGCATTAACTCTTGTAAATCTTTGTGTTCTGCACAGTCAGGAATCAACAGCATTTTTTGTTTAATTAACCCCATAATATTCTGCTGACACTTTAACATATGAAACTGGCAATTTAAAGCCCTAATAGCCAGAGTAGCAGAGGTGTTTACCTTCTTATCCCATCTGTCTAAAGCCCTAGAATCCCTGTCAGAAGGGGAAGGATTCTTGGTAGTAGCCTTAATGCCTTTTAGTCCTTGTGAAATGGTCTCTGGATCCGCAGTAGGATTCTTGAAAAATAATTTGTGAGAGTCAGGTACTCTATAGTACCTGTCAGGTTTCCTGGGAGCTGGAGGCAAGGTATCTGGGGTAAGGCTGGATTCCAAGAAAACATCATCTACAATCTCTAGAACAGGAGGGATAGCTAGAGGCCTGTGCTGAGGCAGGTTTAAAAATTCCCTGAGTCTCTTTTTGGACTGAGAGTAGTTCTGGATTTCCCAGCGGAAATGCTCCCTAAGGGAATGCAGGGTTTCACCGAAAGAAAACTCTTCTGGAGGGGAAGCAGAGGGAATGGAATCCTCTGCATCAGAATCCTCATAGGTAGATAAGGGTATGTCCTGGTAGTCAGAAGGAACAGAGATATCAGATTCCTGATCAGAAGAATCAGAAGGAAAATTAGTTCTGGGTCTCTTTGAGGGGGAAGGCTAGCTTCCCCTAAATAAGGTAATAAGGTCTTCAGCCATTCTAATCATTTGTTTTTGAGGCCTATGGGCCTGAGAATGCGCTTTGGTCATCAGTTTCCTAGGCGTAGTGTGAACTTTAGGCCTGAGAAATTCGGTATTTTTGGCTTGAAATTAAGTTGTCGGTTTAATATGAAAATCGGTAGGCCTGAATACACCCTCAGAAGCCAGTGCCTGCACAGCGGCCCCGGACCCATCCAAGGTAGAGACATCCGCAGGTTCCATAGTCGAAGAAGCATCTCACAGCATACTGGACTCCGAATGGGTCTCAGTAGAGGCCTGCGAATCTGTAGAAGCAGGTATCAGGGGCTGCGAAAGCACCTCACTGAGTACCGGCAGACTGGCGACTAGCTTAACGGTAGCGTTGTTGGCAATTTTGGACCTATGCGGTCTGTCTCTGTCTTTATCCTTACATTTTTTCAGAAGATCGGTAGTCGGATGGCTTACCGATGCCATTTCAGAGTATGGAGATCGACAGTGAAAGTATTTAGCTACAAAAATTGCCCGATGATGGAAAGTTTGGGCATTGAACAAGACACAAAACCAACAGTGAGGGACGACGTGGTCTGGGCCTAAACAGATGATGCAGTAAGAATGAAAATCTCTATGAGATATTTGCTTTCCACAGGCAAGACAATTATTAATTTTTTCTGACATAGGTTAGAACAAGAAAAAAAGGATCCCCAACGGGGTACTTATCTTTTAGAAGACTTCAGGTGTGAAACTCGAAAATGAAAATCTCAGGAGTCGGCCGACCGGCACTTGCGAACTGCTTCTGCTTCGGGCAACGCACGGCAAGAAAGACTGATGTAATGGCATCTGCTGCATGTCTTATACCCCTGACAACCATGATGTCATGGAAGAAGCGACAGCATCCAACGCAAAAATCCCAAGATTCTCGTATTCAGGCTGGCTAAGGACTACCTGCAGGCAGATAACTCAAATGTGGTGAGTACAACAGTAAAATACAAAGAACATCATCCACTGAGTGACCTCCCAAACCTCTTGCATCAGAGGCACATGGTATATATGCAAATGATCGTTATGAACATCAAATGTTTCAGTTAATTAGCAATTCTGAATGCCCATGACTTTCATCATTTTAATAGACAATTTCAGGCCAATAAAACCAAACCAAACCAGTTGTGGATATGCATATGAACAAGTCACGGGCATTCAGATGTTCATAGGCTCATTTGCATATATCCCATGTGCCTCTGATACAAGAGGATTGGGAGGTCACTCAGTGGAAGTTCTAGCTTTGCTGGAGTTTTCATTTTGTTTTTACTGACTGTTTTTTCAGTGACCTTCTCACTCATTGTATTAGTTTGTTGTTTGGGATATTTTTGTAGTGACCCTAATGGTAATGGACATCAGTTGGGTATAACAGCACAGTTTTTCTTATGCTTAGTTAAACACTTTGCTTGTGCTGTGCAGATGAGTCTGTGACTCTGTAGTATTGGTCTGGCTTAGCAGGTACAGGGGGTAAAGAGTCAGGAGACAGGCTGGACTCTGAAAATACATCATCTACAATGTCTAGAACAGTTGGAATAGCAAGAGGTCTGTGCTGAGGTAGTAAAAGAAAGTCTCTGAGCCTTTTCTTAGATTCTGAGTGATCTTGGCTCTCCCAGTGAAAATGCTTTCTCATGGTATGCAGGGTTTCCCCAAAAGAATAATCCTCAGGAGAAGAGGCTGAAGGAATGGATTCTTCAGCATCACAATCCTCGTAGGGAGAAAAGAGTATCCCTGTTCAGAAGAGGAATCGGAGGAAATTGAAACCTGATCAGAAGAATCATATTCTGTCTCTTGCCTAGGCCTCTTATCAGGAGGGGGATGGGAACCCCTGATCAAAGTAATTAGGTCTTCGGCCATTTTAAGCATCTGTTTTCTAGGCATGGCAGTCTGAGTAGGAGAATGCTGTACTTGTTTCTTTGTCTTTAGAACTGCTTTAGTCTTTGCCTTTGAAGCTGAAGTTGGCTTAACATATAACTGTGTAGGTCTGAAGACACCCTTAGAAGCCGATGCCGGCTCAGCGGCTCCGGATCCATCTGAGGGAATGATTTCCGAGTGTCCAATACCTTGAGTATCCAGAGGCCCAGTCGGCTCCATGTGGGAGTCGATAGCGGCCTGTGGCTCTGAGGTAGCGAGCGTCAGGGGCTGCGAAAGCGCCTCACTGAGAACTGGCGACTGGCCTAGCGGAGGCCTCGTCGTCGGTTTTGGACATCGGATGCCTTTCCTTGTCCTTGCGTTTTTTTGTAAACTCCAGTCGTCGGCTGTTCCGATGGCATTATATAGTTAAATCTTCGGCCAAAGTAATGGAATGCAAAATCGAACCGACGCTTAATAGTGCATTGGTTAAATATAGCACAAAACCGACAGCTAGCAACGTCGTGGTCAGGGCCTAGGCAAGGAATACAGTAAGAATGAAAATCCTTATGAGGTATTTGCTTCCCACAAGAAATACAATTGTTAACTTTTTCTGACATTGGTCTGGAGCAAGAAAAAAGTTTCCCCAACGGGGTACTTAGCTTTAATGAAGACTTTGGTTCTGAAATTCAGATTTGAAAATCTCAGGAGTCGGCAGTCCGGCACTTGCAAACTGCTTTTGCTTCGGGCACCACACGGCAAGAAAATCTGAAGAAAATGGCGTCAGCTGCATCTTTTATACCCCTGGCGCACTGACGTCAGGGAAGAGGCGACAGCAACCGACGCCGGACCAGGACTTTGGAATTCAGGCCGACTGTGGGTAGCCTGCCAGCAGGATAACCCAAGAGTAATGACCGCAACATTGAAACACGATGAACATCACCCTCAGAAGCCGGTGCCTGCTCAGCGGCTCCGGACCCATCCGAAGGAGAGACATCCGCAGGTACAATACTCTGAAAATCTTGCGGCATGTCAGACTCCGCATGGGTCTCGGTAGAGGCCTGCGACTCAAAAGCAGTGGGTATCAGGGGCTGTGAAAGCACCTCACTGAGTACCGGCGAACCGGCGACTGGCTTAAGAGAAGCTTCGTCGTTGGTTTTGGACCTCGACGGTCTGTCTCTGTCCTTTTCTTTGCATTTTTTGTGAACTCCAGTAGTCTGATTGCTATCCGACGACATTTCAGGGTAATTAAATCTGTTTCCAAAATATTTTGAAGCAAAGATATACCGATGCTTAGTAGTGCATTAGTTAAATCTAGCACAAAACCGACAGCAAGGCACGTTATGATCTAGGCCTAGGCAAGGAATACAGAACAAATGAAAATCCTTATGAGGTATTTGCTTCCCATAAGTAATGCAATTATTAACTTTTACTGACATTGGTAAGGAGCAAGAAAAAGTTTCCCCAATGGGGTACTTAGCTTTAACTGAAGACTTCGGTTCTGAAACTCGAATGCGAAAATTTCAGGAGTCGGCCGACCGGCACTTGCGAACTGCTTCTGCTTCGGGCACCGCACGGCAAGAAAGACTGAAGAAGATGGCGTCGGCTGCACGTTTTATACCCCTGACGTCATGGAAGATAAGACAGCAACCGACACAGGACCCAAGACTTTGATATTCAGGCTGACTGAGGGCAACCTGCTAGCAGATTACTCAAATGTAATGACGGTAACAGTGAAACACGAAGAACATTCTCACTGGCAACACTCAGATCTGCTCTGAGTTACAGCACAATGGCACTAAATATACAGAACCAATTGATACTGCCAACATCCTGGCAGACAGGTTCAGTGCTAACTTTACCCCCCTGTCATCCCCTAAAGGGCCCATCTCTATACCAGAAGAATGCAAAGTTCCTGTAATCATGGCTGCACAGGTAAAAAATACACTATCCAAAGCCAAGAACACAGCATCCATGGGACCTGACAACATCCCAGGCTGTGTTCTACATGAACTACAGAATGAACTGGCACCTCACCTAAGTACCATGTTCAATCATAGCCTCACCTCAGGCTATGTGCCCACTGAATGGCACACAGCGACGGTTATCCCACTCCACAAAGGGGGAGCCACCACAGACCCCAGAAAAGTACAGTTTTGTACCTACCATAAATGTAGATGTTCGAGTGTATACACTGCTGCAGTCATTACACTTGGGGTTATCCTGCCGTCAGGCGGTTCCTCAGTCGGCCTGAGTTCCAAAGTCTTGGTCCGGCGTCGGTTGCTGTCGCCAGCTCCCTGACGTCAGTGCGACAGGTGTATATAAGATGCAGCCGATGCCATTTTCTTCAGTTTTTCTTGCCCCAGATGTCAGGTGCCCCCAAAAAGGTAGGCTATTCCAATTGCTAATAAAACATACATAAGTAAAGCAATCAACAACTTTCATATACCAGCAAATACTCCCCATAGGTAGTAAAGGGTAGAAGACATAGGTGCGTACCAGCAAGTAAGAGAGGATGGAGGTGGGTAACCTGGACTGCAGCAGTGTATACACTCGAACATCTACATTTATGGTAGGTACAAAACTGTACTATGTTCATCGTGTTACACTGCTGCAGTCATTAGACTTGGGTACAATCCCAAAGCTGAGGTAGGGTGGCTGGTACTATAAAGCATTAGGGGTGGCTATAAGGCCCTGCAGCACTGCAGTGGCAAAGCCAGCTCTGGATTTAGAGTATAGAGGCAGATGGTAGTGCTTGGAGAAGGTATGTACAGAACTCCAAGTTGCTGCTTCCAAAATGTCCTTGGTAGGTACTCCTCTGAGGTAGGCAGTTGAAGTGGCTGTTGCCCTGGTGGAGTGAGATCTAATGCTGTTAGGTACAGGTTTTCCATGGTGTGTATAGCAGAAACGTATACAGTGTCCTATCCATTTTGAAATGGCTTTTCCCTGTGCTCCTGCAGCATATGCTACCAATAATTGCTCAGACTTTCTGAAAGCTTTGGTTTTGTCCAAGTAGAAGCATAACTGCCTGTGTATGTCCAAAGAATGCAGTAGTCTCTCCCCTTTATTCTGTGGATTTGGATAAAAAGTTGGCAAGTGGATAGTTTGGTTGAGGGCCACACTTGATACCACCTTTGGCATAAAAGTAGGGTTAGTTCTTAAAGACACCCTGTCTTGGTGGAAAATGATAAATGGTTCCACTGCCATTAGTGCCTGTAACTCTGAAACTCTTCGTGCTGATGTTATTGCCAGGAGTAGAGCAGTTTTCTAAGAGATATATTTTAAATCTGCTGTGTTTGCTGGCTCAAAAGGAGGTAAAGTTAATTTTTCCAACACGAAGTTGAGGTCCCAAGCTGGAGTAGGTGCTCTACGGGGCGGTCTTATGTTTTTAGCCCCTCTGAGGTACTGTTTTAGCAAAGGATTAGAGAAAATTGGTGGATCCGTGTTGGAATGAGCAGAGATGGCATAGGCGTGGATCTTGATGGATGAAAAGGAGAGGCCTTTGTCCAGCATCTCAGTTAAATATTGTAGTATCTGAGGAATATTTGGGAAAAGAGGGTCAAGGCTGTGAGCCTGGTTCCAGGCACAGAATCTCTTCCATTTATCCGAATAGGCTTTCCTGGTACTAGGCCTTCTGGCCTCCAGAATGACATCCATAACAGCTTTGGAGAGAGGCATTGTTTGCTTGACTAGGTAATCTTCCATGTAGCCAGGTTTAAAGTCTTTAGCTGGCTGTGAAGTATCTGATTGTTGTGCTGAGCCAGCAGATGTGGTATTTGAAGCAAAATCCAGGGTGGTCCTTGTGCTAAGTTCTTCAAGATTGGGTACCAGTGCTGGTGTGGCCAGTCTGGTGCAATCAGGATCATCTTTGGCTCTTCATGCCTGGCTTTGATGAGTATCTTTGGAAGGAGAGGCAGTGGAGGGAAAGCATATACTTGTAGGTTTTTCCAGCTGAATGAGATGCTTGTGGATGGTAAGTCCTTGTGCAGAATTTCTGTAGCTGGCAGTTCATTGGGGATGCAAACAGATCTATGTCTGGGCTCCACCATTTCTGTGTTATCATTCTGAATATTTGTGGATTCAACTCCCATTCGTGGGGATCCATGATGTTTCTGCTTAAGTCGTCTGCCAGTGTGTTTTTCTCTCCTGGCAGGAATTGTGCTTGTAGATGAACTTGATAGTTTAGAGCTGTGTTCCACAAGGTCATGGCTTGTCTGCAGAGGGGATAAGAGTGAGTGCCCCCTTGCTTGTTTATGTACCACATAACTGTGGTGTTGTCTGTCTTTAATAGTAGTTGTCCTGGATGTAGCAGGTCCTTGAAGGCTATTAGGGTATTTTGTACAGTTAGCATCTCTTTTTGACTGATGTGAAGATGCCTTTGTTCTGCGGGCCACCTGCCCTGAATACATTTTCCTGCCATGTATGCTCCCCAGGCGTAATCCGATGCATCTGTTTGTCAGTGTTTGCCTGGCTGTCGGTTGAGTAAAAGGCTGTCCCTTGTTGAGGTGACAAGCTTGAGCCCACCATCGAAACTCCTGTTGCAGGCAAGGAATTAGTGGTATAACTGCTTTCAAACTTTGATAGTGTTGAGACCAGACACTCTTTAGGTACCATTGTAGTTTCCTCATATGCAGCCTGGCATATGGAATTAGTAGTATGCAAGATGCCATGTAACCCAAGGCCTGCAAAATTCTTCTTGCAGGGAGTTGGGTTCTTGTTGCCATCAATTGAAAATATTGAGTCAGATGTCCTTGCTTGTCTGGCGTGAGATAAGCCACCTGGGCCATTATATTCAAGCTGGCACCCAGGAATATTGCCTCTTGTGAGGGCACTAGTTTTGATTTCTTTTCGTTTACTGTGTACCCTAGGCAACTTAATAACTGTTTTACAAATGCCAGACGCTGTAGAAGAATGTCCTTGCTCTTTGCTTGAACAAGGCAGTCCAGGTATGGATAAATTTGAATTCCTTTTTGTCTGCAAAATGCAATTACTGGTGCCAGGCACATTGTGAAGACCCTGGGCGCAGTAGATAAGCCAAAGGGCAGTGTAGAGAATTGATAGTGCATTGAACCAGCTATGAATATGAGGTATCTTCTGCAGTTTTGTCTGATAGGGACATGCAGGTATGCCTCCTTGAGGTCCAATGTTATGAGCCAAGCTTTCTTGCCCAGCATGGGAAGAAGCTGCTGTAGTGTCAACATTTTGAATTTTGGAACATCCAGGTAAGTGTTTAGAGAAGAAAGATCCAGAATGGGCCTCCAGGCTTTGTCCTTTCTGGGAACCAGAAAGAGTCTTGAGTAAAATCCTTGTCCTTGCTCCTGTGGTGGTACCTTTTGAATAGCTCTCATGTCCATGAGTGCTGTAATTTGTTTTTGAGCCTCTGCCCACTGATTTGGTGGCAGGTTTGGCATTCCTTTTAACCTTGGCAGAGTGTGAAAGTGGAACCTGTAACCTTGAGATACAATGTTGAGAACCCATTTGTCTTTGGTGATCATATGCCAATTGTGATAGAAAAGTGCCAGTTTTCCTCCCAAGGGGTTGCCAAGAGAGAGCTGTTTGGCAGCTGTAGTGGGAAGTCATTGGGGCTGTTTTTTATAAGGTTGTGGCCTGTCTTCCCCTTCTTTCTGGCCTGATGCACCCCATTGTCGAGGCCTGTAGGGACCTTGTGGTTGACCTCAGCCTCTTGGACGACTGTATCTGCCCCTTTGGGGTCTGTCTGAAGCTGGAAAGGACCAATTTTTTGTTGGCCAATTTCTGCTAAATCGAGGAGGCTGAACCTGTAAGAAATCCTTCATCGTTTGCATAGATTTTTGCCTTATCCTCCATTTTCTTTAATACCTCTTCTGCCTTGACTCCAAATAACACATCCTGCTGTAAAGGTGCATCCAATAGTTTTGCTTTAACATGATCTGGTAACGTATGTTCTTTTAACTAAGCATGTCTTCTAATGACAGAACCTGTAACAGCTGCTCTACAGGAGGCCTCTAAAGAATCAAAACCACATTGCAAAGTGTGTTTTCCCACTTGTTCAGCTGCATGCAATAAATCCTGCATTTCATTTAAATTAGGAGGATCTGAATCTGGAAGCATTTTTTTGTTTCAACTGAGACATCAGAAACTGCTGAAATTTTAACATGTGAAACTGGCAATTTAAGGCCCTCATTGCTAAAGTTGCAGACGTATATACTTTCTTCCCCCATCTGTCCAATGCTCTGGAATCTCTGGCAGAGGGGACTGGATTCTTTGCCGATGAGGCCTTAACCCCTTTGGGTCCCTGAGAAATAGTTTCAGGGTCCGCAACAGGGCTTTTATAAAGAAATTTGTGTGAGTCAGTGACTCTGTAGTATCTGTCAGGCTTAACTGGGGCTGGAGGTAAAGAATCAGGATTTAAGCTGGATTCAGTATACACATCATCCACTATATCTAACACTGGCGGAATAGCAAGGGGTCTGTGTTGAGGTAATAAAAGGAAGTCTCTGAGCCTTTTCTTGGATTCTGAGTAATCCTGGCCTTCCCAATGGAAATGCTCCCTCATGGTATGTAAGGTTTCACCAAAGAAGTAGTCCTCAGGCGGAGAGGCTGATGGAATTGATTCCTCAGCATCAGAATCCTCATAAGAGGGTAAGGAGTATCCTAGGTCTGAGGATGAATCTGAAGAGATGGATACCTGGTCGGATGAGTCATAGTCTGCATCCAGTCTAGGCCTTTTATCAGGAGGGGGATGGAAACCCCTGATCAGAGTGATTAGGTCTTTGGCCATTTTGAGCATTTGTTTCTTAGGCATGGAGGCCTGTCCTGGAGAATGTTGTATTTGTTTCTTTGTTTTTAAAGTAGGTTTAGACTTAGCAGAAGATTTAATGGTTTACTGGGTAGGTCTGAAAACACCCTCTGAGGCTGCGAGTTGTTCAGCTACTCCGGATACCTCTGAAGGGGTAGTTTCGGTAGTCTGAATAACTTGTGCATCCGAAGGCCCAGCCATCTCCATGTGGGAGACAGAGGCGGCCTGTGGTT
Source organism: Protopterus annectens (assembly GCF_019279795.1). Lineage (NCBI taxonomy): Eukaryota > Metazoa > Chordata > Ceratodontiformes > Protopteridae > Protopterus > Protopterus annectens. The sequence continues at coordinate 1,415,127,916 of NC_056733.1, forward strand.
CTACAGAAACGGTCATCAGGGGCTGCAAAGGCGCCTCGCTGAAAACCGGAGAACCGGCGACTGGCCTAGAAGAGACTTCGTCGTCAGTTTTGGGCCTCGGATGCCTATCCTTGTCTTTGCGCTTTTTATGTATTCCGGTCGTTGGAAGTTCCAATGGCATGGTATAATTGAATTTTCTGCCAAAATAATGTCGGGCAAAATCAAACCGACATTTAATAGTGCGCTTATTAAACCTAGCACAAAACCGACAACCAGTGACGTTGTGGTCTGGGCCTAGGCATGGGATACAATAAGAATGGAAATCCTTAAGAGGTATTTGCTTCCCACAAGAAATACAATTATTAACTTTTACTAACATCGGTCTGAGGCAAGAAAAAGTTTCACCAATGGGGTACTTAGCTTTGTAGAAGACTTCGGTTCTGGATTCGGAATGAAAATCTCAGGAGTCGGCCGACCGGCACTTGCGAACTGCTTTTGCTTCGGGCACCGCGCTGCAAGAAAGACTGAAGAAAATGGCGTTGGCTGCATCTTATATACCCCTGTCGCACTGACGTCAGGGAGGAGGTGACAGCAACCGACGCCGGACCAAGACTTTGGAACTCAGGCCAAATGGGGAGCCACCTGACGGCAGGAAAAAGTACAGTTTTGTACCTACCATAAATGTAGATGTTTGAGTGCTAATACAGCTGCAGTCATAACAGATGGGTTTTCCTGCCGTCAGGCGGGTCCTCGGTCGGCCGAATTCCAAAGTCTAGGTTCAGCGTCGGATGTCGTCGCTTCTTCCCTGACGTCAGTGCGACAGGGGTATAAAAGAACCAGCCGATGCCATTTTCTTCAGTTTTTCTTGCCCCAGATGTCAGGTGGCCCCAGAAGGAAGGCAGTACATAAATTTATGTAATAATGCAATGCAATATAATCAAAAAACAGTAGTTGCAAGCAAATACACCATAAAAGAATACCCCAATCAGGTTGTATGAGGAGGTGTTAGCCATTAGGCCTGTCCCAAGAGGGGAAGGAGGGAGGGAAAAGTACAGTTTTGTACCTACCATAAATGTAGATGTTCGAGGATCCCCATTGCTGCAGTCCTTACTATTGGGTATAGTCCGCGTCCAGTCGGCCCGAATACCAGAGTATAAGGCTGACGTCGGTCAGGGCGCATTAGACTGACGTCAGTACGTCAGGGTACTAATGCGCATGACCGACGTCATATCCTCAGTCTTTTCTTGCCCCAGATGTCAGAAGACCCTAAAAAGACAAGGCCCAAAATACCTGCACCAAAAATATGTACAATATATACAAGAATATATACAAAAATATAAGCATGTAACCTCACCTACACAACCACCCCTAAACACAGAGGGAAGGAGGGAGGGTAATTGGACTGCAGCAATGGGGATCCTCCAACATCTACATTTATGGTAGGTACAAAACTGTACTATGTTCTTCGTTCCCCATTGCTGCAGTCCTACTATTGGGTAGAATCCCAAAGCAGAGGTAAGGGAGGCTGGCAAATCATAAAGAAGCAGGAGCTGACAACATGCCTTGCAAAACAGCTGTGGCAAAACCAGCCCTAGACTTAGAGTAGATAGGAAGGTGATAATGCTTAGAGAAAGTATGCACTGAACTCCAAGTAGCTGCTTCCAAAATATCCTTAGTTGCCACCCCTTAGAAAAGCTGTTGAAGTGGCAGTAGCCCTAGTGGAATGAGGCCTAATCCCAGCTGGAATCTCCTTGCCATGATGGGAATAACAAAATGCAATGCAAAAGCCAATCCACCTAGAAATAGTTTGTTTTGACACAGGCTTGCCCTGTGAACTCAAAGCAAAAGAAACAAACAACTGCTGAGACTGCCTGAAATCCTTAGTCCTGCTTAAATAATAACGCAATTGCCTGTGTACATCTAAAGTGTGCAAAATCTGTTCGCCTTTATTTTGGGGGTCTGCATAAAAAGTAGGCAAATGAATAGTTTGGTTTAAAGCCACACTAGAAACCACCTTAGGCATAAAGGAAGGATTAGTACGTAATGATACCCTATCCTTATGGAAAATCAAAAATGGCTCTACTGCCATAAGGGCCTGCAACTCAGACACCCTTCTTGCAGAAGTAATAGCCAACAGAAAAGCAGTCTTCCATGACAAGTATTTCAATTCAGCAGTAGCCGCAGGCTCAAAAGGTTGTAGAGTAAGTTTTTCCAACACAAAATTGAGATCCCAAGCAGGAGTAGGAGCTCTACGTGGGGGTCTTATATTCTTTGCCCCTCTAAGAAACTGCTTGAACAAAGGATGCGAAAACAATGGAGGATCACAATCATAGTGAGCTGAAATTGCTGCAGCATGAATCTTAATGGAAGAGAAGGACAAACCTTTGTCCAATAACTCAGTAAGATATTGAAGAGCCACACTCAAATTAGGCTCAGAAATCTCCAAATTCTTTGCTGTACTCCAAAATAAAAATCTCTTCCATTTTTCTGCGTACACTTTCCTTGTACTAGGTCTTCTAGCTTCCATAATCACATTTAAAACTTGTTGAGGAAGTTGAGACCTGCTGTGTTTCAACACAGAATATGCCAGGCTGTTAGATGAAGAGAGTGAAGCTTGACATTGAGCAGATGACCGTCCTTCTGAGATAACAGATGAGGAATCAGAGGTAAAGGCCATGGAGGCTTCTTTACCAGACTCCGTAGTAGTGGGTACCAGTGTTGCCGAGGCCAATCTGGAGCTATCAAAATCATCCTTGGCCTGTCTTGTCTGACCTTTAAAAGTACCTTTGGAAGAAGAGGCAGAGGTGGAAAGGCATACACATGAAGGTTTTTCCAACTGAAAGACAGAGCATCCACTTTCCAAGCTGTGTGATGAAACCCCTTTGTGCAATACTTTGGCAGCTGGTGGTTTAGTGGAGAAGCGAACAGATCTATGTCTGGAGTTCCCCATGACACTGTCAATTTCTGAAATACATGAAGATCCAGTTTCCACTCGTGGGGATCCATGATTTGCCTGCTTAACACATCTGCTAAGGAGTTCTGTGCTCCTGGCAGAAACCTTGCCTGAAGAGTTAGATGCAAGCTTAGCGCAGTCTCCCATAAAATCATTGCTTGCCTGCATAGAGGATAAGAATGTGTTCCCCCTTGCTTGTTGATGTACCACATGACAGTTGTGTTGTCTGTTAGAATCAACACCTGCCCTGGAAGAAGTAACTCCTTGAAAGCCATTAATGCAAACTGGACTGCTAACATCTCCTTCATGTTGATATGTAGATGCTGTAGTCTGGCAGGCCACTTGTCTTGTATCCACTTTCCATTTAGATGAGCTCCCAAGCAATGTCCGAGGCATCTGTCGTTAAAATCTGACTCGCCTCTGGCCGGGTCACAGAGAGTCCCTTGTTTAGGTGACATTCCTGAGCCCACCACAAAAATTCTTTTTGAAGGCAAGGTATTATTTGAATGACAGTGTCCAAATCCTGGCAGTGCTGTGTCCATACATTTTGAGATACCATTGTAGCTTCCTCATATGCAGTTTGGCATTGGGAAGCACCAGAATACAAGATGCCATGAACCCTAATGCTTGAAGGACTGTCCTTGCAGTCAGCACGGACTGATGAGATAGTTGATGGAAGTAAAGTGATAGACTCTTTTGTTTGTCCGGGGTTAAAAAGGCCATCTGGGCTGCTGTATTCAGTCTCACACCCAGAAAGCACATGTCTTGAGAGGGTACTAGACTGGACTTTATTTCGTTCACAGAATACCCTAGGCATCTTAGCACTGCTATAACATATTCCAGATGCTGTAGAAGGTCTTCCTTTTCTTGAGCCAGAATCAGGCAGTCGTCCAAGTAAGGATAGATTTGAATTCCTTGTAGCCTGAAGTAAGCTATCACTGGAGCCAGAACCTTTGTGAATACTCTGGGCAGTAGATAAGCCAAAGGGCAATGCAGAGAACTGATAATGAGAATTTCCAGCTCGAAACCGCAGATACTTCCTGCAACTTAGCCTTATAGGCACATGAAGGTAAGCTTCCTTGAGATCTAAAGTTACCATCCAGTGATCTTTGCCCAGCAGAGGTAAAAGCTGTTGTAACGTCAACATCTTGAACTTGGGAATGTCCAGATAAGTGTTGAGGATAGATAAATCCAAAATTGGTCTCCACGTGTTCCCCTTCTTTGGTACTAGGAACAGGCGAGAATAAAATCCTAGGCCCCTTTCTGATACAGGGACTGGCTGAATGGCCCCCATCTGGAGTAATTGAGAAACTTGCTTGTGAGCCTCTTTTCTTTGTGGAGGAGGAACGTCTGGCATGCCTTTGAAAGGGGGCATTGTGTGGAAATAAAACCTGTAACCGTGGTGAATGATATCCAACACCCATCTGTCTTGAGTAATTAAATCCCAATTTTCTTTGAAAAGAGACAGTCTTCCTCCTAAAGGAGCTGCCAGACGAGAATCTACTGGCAGCTGAAAAGGCAGGTCATTGGGTCTGTTTACGAAAGGACTGACCCCTGCCCTCACCAGAAGTCTGAGCAGGTGAACTCCCTGTTCTAGGCCTAAAAGAACCTTGAGCCCTGCCCCTACCACGTCTAGACCTACCCCTAGACTGGGAATCATAAGCAGGATATGTCCACCCCTTAGCAGGCCAATTTCTACTAAACTTCGGTGGCTGTACCTGCAAAAAATCTTTAACAGTTTGCATAGACTTAGCTTTGTCCTCCATTTTCTTTAAAACTGCTTCCACAGGTGAACCAAACAACACATCAGACTGTAAAGGAGCATCCAAAATCCTTGCCTTAACATGCTCAGCTAAATTCTGATCCCTCAACCAGGCATGCCTGCGAAGAACAGAACTAGTGGCAGCCACCCTCGAGGAGGCCTGTACAGCATCAAAACCACATTGCAAAGAATGCTTACCCACTTGTTCAGACACATGAACCAAATCCAGCAACTCTTTACACTCAATACCTTCCGCCAAAGCATCCACCTTAGATTTCAATTGTGAAAGAAGATAATTTTGATATTTTAGCATGTGAAACTGACAATTCAACGCTCTCATGGCTAGAGTGGAAGAAGTATACACTTTCTTTCCCCACCTATCCAAAGCCCTTGCCTCTTTATCAGTGGGAACAGGATTTTTAACCACAGAGGCCTTAACACCTTTAGGCCCCTGAGAAACAGTTTCTGGATCCGCCCTAGGACTCTTAAACAAATACTTATGAGCTTTGGGCACCCTATAATACCTATCAGGTTTAACAGGAGCAGGAGGCAAAGAGTCAGGGTTCAGGGAAGCCTCTGCAAAAACATCTTCCACCACATTCAACACAGGAGGAATAGCTAAGGGCCTATGCTGGGGTAAAAACAAGAATTCCCTAAGCCTTTTCCTGGAATCAGAGTAATCCTGGCCTTCCCATTTAAAGTGCTCCCTCATGGAATGCAGAGTCTCTGAAAATGAGAAATCCTCAGGAGGAGAAGCTGTAGGAGTGGAATCATCCACATCAGAATCAGAATAAGTAGGATACTCCTGCAAGTCTTCTGCAGAAGACTCTGAAGCCTCTGAACACTGTTCAAAACTATCAAACTCGGTTCCACCCTAGGCCTCTTATCAGGCGGGGCATAGAACCTCTAATCATAGTAATCAAATCTTCTGCCATTTTAAGCATATGTTTCTTAGGTACAGAACCCGAAATGCTAGGAGAAGCCCCCACTGAAGCTGAACTAGGCCTACCTCTCAAAGAAGTTTTGGCAACAGAAGGAGAGGCTCTAACTACCTTGGGAAGAGAGGGAAGAACAGTTACCTGAGAAGCCCCCTCAGCCTGGCCTACCTCCTGAGAAGGCACATCCTGTAACAGTAAAGTTTCTGCCTGAGACTCCATGGAAACTCCTGGCAAAACCTCTGGCTCCACTGAGCCATCTAAAGAACCGACGTCCGGGACTGCCGGTTCATCAACCCTAGGCTTCGCTGTTTTGTCCTTGCGCTTCTTGGGCGAAGGCGTCGGAGCATCCGACGGCATTTTATAATTGCAACGCTTCCCAAACACTAACCTGGCACAGTCTAACCTCCTCTTAATAGTACGTTTGTTAAACCTAGTACAAGAGCGGCAACCAACAACGCCGTGCTCAGGCCCTAAACAAGGTATACACAAGGTATGGTAATCCCTATGAGGTATCTGTTTCCCACAAGAAATACAGTTATTCACTTTTTCTGACATCCGGTAAAATACTGAGGCAAGAAAAACCAAAATGTTCTAACGGGTACTTAGCCAACTCTGTTTCGGTCTGAAACTCCGGTTTCGGAAATATCTCAGAACGCCAACCTGCACTCGCAAAACTGCTTCTGCATCGGACCATGCGGCAAAAAAGACTGAGGATATGACGTCGGTCATGCGCATTAGTACCCTGACGTACTGACGTCAGTCTAATGCGCCCTGACCGACGTCAGCCTTATACTCTGGTATTCAGGCCGACTGGACGCGGACTATACCCAATAGTAAGGACTGCAGCAATGGGGAACGAAGAACATCCTGGACTGCAGCTGTATTAGTACTCGAACATCTACATTTATGGTAGGTACAAAACTGTACTATGTTCATCGTGCATACAGCTGCAGTCACAACAGATGGGTAGAATCCCAAAGCTAAAAAAAAAGGGTGGTAGGCACTAGGTGGAACTAGGAGGAGCCAGGATGCCCTGCAAGACTGCAGTGGCAAAGCCTGCTCTAGATTTGGAGTATAATGGTAGGTGATAGTGCTTGGAGAAAGTATGTACAGAACTCCAAGTGGCTGCTTCCAAAATATCTTTGGTAGGAACCCCCCTGAGGAAAGCTGCAGAGGTAGCTGTGGCCCTTGTGGAGTGAGATCTGATGCCTGCAGGTACAGTTTTACCATGAAAAGAGTAACAAAAGCGTATGCAGTGGGCTATCCATTTTGAGACTGTCTGTTTGGAAATAGGCTTCCCTTGAGCTCCTATAGCATAGGACACGAAGAGTTGCTCTGATTTTCTGAAAGGCTTTGTTCTGTCCAAATAATAACGTAACTGTCTGTGAATGTCCAAGGAATGTAGTAGTCTCTCCCCTTTGTTTTGAGGATTAGGGTAAAAGGTAGGTAAGTGGATAGCCTGATTCAAGGCTACCCTGGATACTACCTTTGGCATAAAGGAAGGATTGGTTCGTAAGGAAACTCTGTCCTGATGGAAAATGATGAAAGACTGCACAGCCATGAGGGCTTGTAGTTCCGAAACCCTGCGAGCTGAGGTGATAGCCAGAAGGAAGGCTGTTTTCCAGGACAAATATTGCAGTTCTGTTGAAGCAGCTGGCTCAAAAGGAGGCAAGGTCAGTTTTTCTAGAATGAAATTGAGGTCCCAAGCAGGTACTGGTTGTTTCCTTGGGGGTTTTATATTCTTAGCCCCTCTGAGGAACTGTCTTAAGAGGGGGTGAGAGAATAAAGGAGGATCAGTGTTGTATTTTGCAGAAATGGCTGAGGCATGGATTTTGATGGAGGAGAAAGAAAGTCCACTGCATAGCATCTCAGCTAGGTACTGTAATATTTGAGGTAAATTCAGTATTCCAGGATTCTGACCCTTTTTCTGATTCCAGGCACAAAACCGTTTCCATTTTGCGGAGTAGGCTTTTCTAGTAGAAGGCCTTCTGGCCTCCAAAATGACATCCTGCACCTCCTTGGAGAGTAGGGTCTGTTGTGAATTTAAGGAATCTTCCATGCGGCTAGATTGAGTGTTTTCAGCTAACTGTGAAGAGTTTTGAAGTTGTGCTGAGTCAGTAGAAGAGGCATTAGAGGCAGGACCCATGGTGGGGAATGCGTCAGGCTCCTCAGGAGTGGGTACCAGTGTTGTCTTGGCCAGTATGGAGCAATGAGAATCATCTTTGGCCTGTCTGCTCTGGTTTTTAATAGAACCTTGGGCAGCAGAGGAAGAGGTGGAAAGGCATAAACTGTCATTGTTGTCCAACTGAAAGAGAGTGCGTCCACTTTCCAGGCCTGTGGATGAAAGGTCCTTGAGCAGAATTTTGTCAATTGGTGATTTCTGTGGGTGGCACAAAGATCTATGTCTGGCCTTCCCCATGCTTGAATTATCTTTGTAAAAACTTGAGGATGCAACTTCCATTCATGTGGATCTGTCATATTTCTGCTTAGGTTGTCTGCCAGCGTGTTTTCCTTGCCTGGCAGGTACTGTGCTTGAAGTTTGATTTGTAATTCCAGAGCCATGTTCCAAAGAGACATGGCTAGCCTGCATAGGGGATATGAATGGGTTCCTCTCTGCTTGTTTATGTACCACATCACTGTGGTGTTGTCTGTCCTTATCAATAGCTGGCCTGAATGCAGCAGGCCCTTGAAAGCCATAATAGCATTTATTACTGCTAGCATTTCCTTTTGATTGATGTGTAGGTGCTTTTCTTTTTGTGACCATTTGCCCTGAATGCACCGATCTGTCATGTGCGCCCCCCAGGCGTAGTCCGAGGTGTCTGTTGTGATGACTTGATTTGCTTGAGGCTTGCAGAATGGGAGAACTGTGTTTCTTTGGCATGCTTGAGCCCACCACAGAAATTCCTTTTGAAGACATGGAATCAGTGGTATAATTGTTTCCAAACTGTGGCTGTGTTGAGACCATAGATTTTTTAGGTACCATTGAAGTTTCCTCATATGCAGCTTTGCACATGGGATTAGCAAGATGCAAGATGCCATGAATCCCAGAGCCTGCAGGATTTTCCTTGCAGTTAGCCTGGTGAAGGTTGCCAGTTTTCTGAAGTATTGAGTTAGTTGCCCTTGTTTCTCTGGCATGAGGTAGGCCATCTGGGTATTTGTATTCAAGCTGGCACCCAGGAAAATTATTGTTTGAGAGGGTATTAGCCTTGATTTCTTTTTGTTGACTGTGTATCCCAGAGAATTCAACATTATTACAAACGCCAGATGTTTCAGAAGTATGTGCTTGCTGTCCGCTTGGATCAGGCAGTCGTCCAAATATGGGTATATTTGTATCCCTTGAAGTCTGCAGTAGGCAATTACTGATGCCAGGCATTTCGTGAACACTCTGGGCGCAGTAGATAAGCCAAAGGGCAATGCAGAGAATTGATAATGGGTTGAACCTGCAAGAAATCTGAGGTATCTTCTGCAATCTTGTCTGATTGGGACATGCAGGTATGCCTCCTTGAGGTCCAATATTACCAGCCAAGACTCCTTGCCCAGCATGGGAAGAAGCTGCTGTAATGTGAGCATCTTGAATTTTGGCACGAGTAAAAATGTGTTTAGGATGGATAGGTCCAAAATAGGTCTCCAATCTTTGCCCTTCCTTGGTACCAGGAATAGTCTGGAATAAAAACCTTGACCCTGTTCTTGTGCAGGTTCCTCTTGAATAGCTTTCATGTCCATGAGATCTGAAATTTGTTTTTGTGCCTCTGCCCTTTGATTGTGTGGCAGGTTTGGCATGCCTCTCATTTTTTGAAGGGTGTGAAAGTGGAATCTGTAGCCTCTGTCTATAATGTCCAGGATCCATTTGTCTTTTGTGACAATATGCCAATTTTTCGAAAATAATGCCAGTTTTCCGCCTAAAGGTGCTGCCATTTGAGCCTTGCTTGGCATGCAAAGGGGAAAGTCATTGGTTCTGCTTTCTGAATGGCTGTGAACTATCCTCACCACCTCTTTGTGTAGGTGCTTGCCATTGTCTGCCTCTAAATGATCCTTGAGATTGCCCTCTACCCCTATGGCGCCTGTATCTACCTCTTTGGGGTCTGTCCGTGGCTGGAAAGGACCAATTTTTTGAAGGCCAATTTCTACTGAAACGTGGAGGTTATACCTGTAGGAAATCTTTCACTGTCTGCATTGATTTTGCCTTTTCCTCCATTTTCTTTAATACCTCCTCAGCTTTAACACCAAACAATACATCTTTTTGAAGAGGTGCATCAAGTAATTTAGCTTTGACATGATCTGGTAAGGTTTGCTCTTTGAGCCAAGCATGTCTACGTATGACTGATCCTGTAACAGCAGCTCTACATGAGGCCTCTAAAGCATCAAAACCACATTGCAAGGTATGTTTACCCACTTGCTCTGCACTATGTAACAAATCCTGCAACTCCTTCAAGTCTGGTTGTTCAGGTTGTGACATTTTGCTTTTCAACTGTGATAACAGAAACTGTTGGTACTTTAACATATGGAACTGACAGTTTAATGCCCTCATGGTTAAGGTGGCCGAGGTTTATACCTTTTTCCCCCACCTTTCTAAAGCTCTGGAATCTCTCTCTGAAGGTAATGGATTTTTAGCAGTGGAGGCCTTAATTCCCTTGGGACCCTGTGAAATAGTTTCTGGGTCAGCCGCATGGCTTTTGTATAGGAACTGGTGTGAATCAGGAACCCGGTAATACCCGTCAGGCTTGACTGGAGCTGGAGGTAAGGAATCTGGGTTAAGGCTGGCCTCTGAATACACATCATCTAGTATGTCTAAGACAGGAGGTATAGCCAGAGGCCTGTGCTGAGGGAGTAAGAGGAAATCCCTAAGCCTTTTCTTGGAGTCTGAGTACTCTTGGCCTTCCCAGTGGAAGTGTTCCCTCAAGGTATGTAAGGTTTCCCCAAAAGAGTAATCCTCAGGGGGGGAGACAGAGGGAATGGACTCCTCTGAATCAGAATCTTCAAAAGGGGAGTATGAATGTTCCTGGTCTTCAGAATGTTCTGAAGTAATGGAGGCCTGATCTGAGGAAGGGTATTCTGCCTCCACTCTGGGCCTTTTGTCCGAGGGGGGTTGAGAACCCCTGATAAGAGTAATCAAATCCTCAGCCATTTTGAGCATCTGCTTTTTAGGCATGGGGCCTTGAGAGGGGCCCTGTGGAGCTTGTCTTTTAGTATGCATGGCTGCTTTAGACTTAGTGAAAGCCTTGATGGAAAATGAAGAAGAAGGCCTGAAGACACCTTGAGAGGTGGCAGGCCTGTCTAAACTCTGAGTTACCCCGGCAAGAGTGGCTTCGGTATCTGTAGTCGGGGTGTGGGCCGAAGAGCCTGCGACCTCGGGCACAGAAGACACCGCCAATGAAGTGTCATCGGTAGTCAGGGGCTGCGTAAGCGACTCGCTGAGAACCGGAGCACCTGTAGTTGGCTTTAGCGTGGTGTCGGTAGAAGTCGCGGACCTCGTATGTCGGTCCTTATCTTTGCGTTTTTTACTCAAAACTGGAGTCAGAGTATCCGATGACATAATGTAATTAAACTTTTTGCCAAAATAGTGTTGGGCGAACTCCACCCAACGCTTAATAGTGCGTCTGTTGAATGTAGCACAAAAACGACAGGCCGAGACGTCGTGGTCTGGGCCTAAGCAAGGAATGCAGAGGGAATGAAAATCCTTATGCGGTATTTGCTTCCCACATGAAATGTAATTATTAACTTTGTCTGACACCGGTCTGAGGCAAGAAAAGTTTCCCCAACGGGGTACTTAGCTTTCAAGAAGACTTCGGTTGAAAAATATTCGTAATCTCAGGAGTTGGCCGACCGGCACTTGCGAACTGCTTCTGGCACCGCGCGGCAAGAAAGACTGAAGAAAATGGATTTGTCTGGTTCTTTTATATCCCTGTCGCACTGACGTCAGGGAAGAAGCGACGACATCCGACGCCGGACCTAGACTTTGGAATTCGGCCGACCGAGGACCCGCCTGACGGCAGGAAAACCCATCTGTTATGACTGCAGCTGTATGCACGATGAACATCCCCAAGTGTAATGACTGCAGCAGTGTAACACGATGAACATCTACCGCCCCATTAGCCTAACAAGCCTGGTCTGCAAGGCTATGGAACGTATCATCATGGAACTTATAAACAATGACATTGGTAATCTCCAAACTCAGGACCCCACCCAGTTTGGGTTTGTAAAAGGCAGATCATGTCTCCTAAACCTGATAGACTTCTTTGAAGCATTCACCAAAGCCGTAGATGTGGGTAAGGTGGTTCACACAGCCTATCTAGATCTCGCCAAGGCTTTCGACACCATCCCCCACTCTGGAATTATAGATAAACTCACTAAACTAGGTATAAATCCCTATGTCACAAGATGGGTTGCCAACTGGCTCACTGACAGAACCTACACTGTGAAAGTAGCAGACTCCAAATCCAACTTCAGACCAGTGACAAGTGGAGTACCACAAGGTTCAGTCCTGGGTCCTCTCCTGTTTGGTATCTACTTCTCTGAAGTACAGGCTAACACAGAAGGTCTTTGGCTAATGAAGTTCGCAGATGACTGCAAACTAGGAGCCATAATCAAAACTCCAAAAGATGTGGACATCCTACAAAAGGGCCTCGCTGAGACAGATGCCTGGTGTCAAAGCCATGGCTTCAAGCTCAATGCCAAAAAGTGCATTGTCATCCCTTTTGGTAAAAACTCATGAACTACCACATAGGCGGTAGTCTACTTAACACCAAAAGTGTGATAAGAGACCTTGGGACACAGGTGGACAGTAGTCTCTCCTTTGATAATCACATCGCCACAGTAGTCAGGAAATCCTTCTACATGGCACACCTCATCACAAAAGGTTTCTCATCCAGGAAAAAAGAGGTCATTGTTCCCCTCTACTCGTCACTCATTAGACCCATTATAGAGTATAATGACCCTTTTGGTATGTACCTCACAAGACATCTACAACAACTGGAAAGGCCACAGAAATACCTCACAAAGAGGATTACTGGCCTCAAACAGATGCCCTACGCAGACCGTCTCAAAAAACTGCAGCTTTACTCTGTTGCATATCGCCTACTCAGAGGTGATCTCTGCCTAACACACAAAGCTATGTCAAACCCAGAGCTTTTAGACATGCTCCACTTAAGGAAATCCCAATCCCTACGAGCTACAAGCTCTAGGGACCTAAACCTTGTCACCACAATAAACAGAACATGCTGGAGGGATAGATTCCTGTCCCAGAGACTTCCCATACTCTGGAACAAACTACCTATCTCTGTCAAACAAAGCTCCTCATTAGCACTCTTCAAGAAAAATCTTGATGATTGGATGGGAGATAGGAAATTCACCCAGGGGATCACTTCTGTGGCTCTGCTCGATAGTGGCACAGGAAATAATTTTCTTGGGTGGTGAAAGTCAGTGTACAATTTGGCTAGGCTTATACAGGCCCTAGGGCCAACAGCCTAGTACCTACCTATGAACCTATACAAATACTATCAAAAAATCTAGAGATAATGGCAAGCTAGTCTCCTCCTTATTTCTAGACTTATCTAAAGCCATCAATACAATTTGTCACAGCAAACCTCTACTCCATGTGTCCACCTTCTCCCTCTTTGCTCACCCTTCTATGGTCCAACAGCTACCTATTCAATAGGTATCAGTCAGTAAAATGGCACTCCCACCTTCTCTCCATGCTTTCCAGTCATCACTAGTGTACCACAAAGCTCTATCCTTGGTCCTCTCTTCTTTAACATTCTCACCAACAACCTCCAAACATCCACACAACAGGCCTCACTAATACAGTATGCAGATGACTCCACACTTATTTGAAGATCTGACAATGTGGGACACCTCCCAAAAATTTCTCAGGAAGCTTTAACAGCAAGTGAAATATTGCTTTGTAATTCACAATGCATGTTTAACCCTAACAAAAAAAAAAAAAAAAAAGCAAACAAATTGCATGTTGTAAAGAACTGAACGTCCCTCCAAAATTGATGAAAAGACAAGATGAAAACGGGTCAGGGAGGCTGCCAAGAGGCATACAGCAACACTGAAGGAGCTGCAGGAATTTCTGGCAAGTACTGATTGTGCATTACATGTTCCGTATTCTCCATATGTCTGGACTATGGGGTAGGGTTGCAAGACAGAGGCCTTTTCTTACACAGAAAAACATCCAGGCCCGGCTAAAATTTGAAAAACAATGCATCAGGTCTTCCAAAAGCTTGTGGGAAAATGTGTTATGGTCCGACGAGACCAAGTTTGAACTTTTTGGCCACAATTCCAAAAAGTACATTTGGCGCAAAAACAACACATTGCATCACCAAAAGAACACCATCGCCGCTGTGAAGCATGGTGGTGGCAATATCATGCTTTGGGGTTCCTTTTCCTCAGCTGGAACTGGGGCTTTAGTCAAGGTGGAGGGAATTATACCAGTCACTTTTGGAACAAAATCTTCAGGCATCAGCTAGAAAACTGAAGATGAAGAGGAATTTCACCTTTCAACGTGATAATTACCCCAAACATACATCCAAATCAACAAAAGCATGGCTTCATCAGAAGCCAGATCTAAATCCAACAGACCTGGGGTGACCTGAAGAGGGCTGTGCACAAGAGATGCCCTAGCAATCTGACAGATTTGGATCACTTTTGCAAGGAAGAGTGGGCAAATATTGCCAAGTCAAGATGTGCCATGCTGATAGACTCCTACCCAAGAAGGCTGAATGCTGTAATTAAATCAAAAGGTGCTTCAACAAAGTATTAGTTTAATGGTGTGCACACTTATGCAACCAGATTATTGTATGTTTTTTATTTTTTTATATTTTTCCACTAACAGATTGCCATCTCAGGCTTATAACATGTTAATTTGTTTATTTATTAACAAGGAGCCCATTATGCACAACCAACTTTTCTGGGGCTATGTAGGAGCTCTGTCTGGTTCAGTGACTTTTTCAGATTCAAACAAGTAGAAAAATGGAAATAGAGGGAATTACACCCAGATTTCGGGATCAAACGTATCAACTCACACCGTGGCCTTAATCTTCTACAACAGGCTACCTGAATGCCAGTTTTAATATGTTATTTTAGCTCATACATATTTATAGGTTGAAATATTAATTATTTATATCAAACATTGGAATTACATACATGGAAAGAGACATTACAGTGACAGAAAGGTATGCAGAGGACAACAATGCTGAGCAGGGCCTAAATGGAAAAGGTTATGAAGATAGGCTGGACAGCGTCAGTCTGATTACACAAACTCATAAGAAGGATCAGCAAAGTAGGGAAACATAAATGAAAGATGGGGGGGGGGGGGTAACAGACAGCACCAGGTACAAGTAGAAAGCTTTAACTTGAACTTACTAAAACTATACATCACAAAAAGGATGCTGAATGCATGGAATCACTTGTCTGAGTGGGTTGTACAGTGTGATTCACTGGAGGCATCTAAAAAGGTAGGAGGCAGGTACAGAAGGCAGCAGGTGGGGCAGCTGCATTGGATATCAGTTTTAAATTCCAAGACTAGCACCTCTGAGTTGTAGAACTAAGACAGAATGTACAAAAACAGACTGTACATGTACTGTCTGAAAGAGCAGGCTCTCTTATGAACAAATGCTTCAAATGTTCTTTTAAATGGAGTTCTGCCAACAGCTTTTTGTATGAGATCAGGTTGCAGCAAGATACAAGAATATGCCCTTACCCTGCTGTTGTACAATCTTGGAGTTAGTATATATATATATAATTAGCAGGGGGTGTGGGGGAGGCAAAGGGTCTGCCCCCATGCAAAACCAAAAAACTTTACTTTTTATATTTTCCATTACTTTAGATTTTCACTGAAAACACATTTCACTGAATTTCAACTGACCCACACTAAATCGTTGAAAGCTCAAATCACTGAAAACTCATTTCACCGAATTACATTTCACTGAATGTAAGTACTGTTGGGCAAATAAAATGTATATGCCCTTTATCTCCACTGTGGTTCAATCCTGGAGTCCTTGGGGGGTGGGGGGCATAGTCCCCGACCTAGTTTGCTTTTTTATTTATGAATCTCATTTCACTGAAAGATAACAATATAAAACCAAAAGTAGGTGTGGGGCTGTGCCCCCCACACCCCTCTAACTATATATACTAACTCCAGGATTGCACTTCAGTAGGGAAAAGGGTATATATGTTTTATTTGCCCAACAGTACTTACATTCAGTGAAATGTGATTTGGTGAAATTAGTTTTTAGTAATTTCAGCAATTTGGTGTGAGTGATTTGCAATTCAGTGAAATGTGTTTTCAGTGAATGGAAGTAGACCTATATATATATATGTATATATATATATATATATATATATATATATATATATATATATATATATATATATAGGTTCATAGATTAATACTAAATTAACTGCTCTTGTGAGCCATTTTAATTACCCCTTGTGAGACTCAAACACTGCATCTTGTGTTTGTAAAGCAAACACCTTAACCATTAGGC
Organism: Protopterus annectens; assembly: GCF_019279795.1. NCBI lineage: Eukaryota > Metazoa > Chordata > Ceratodontiformes > Protopteridae > Protopterus > Protopterus annectens. Next base: position 1,415,144,035 of record NC_056733.1, read on the forward strand.
CACCCTCCCAACCCAATATACACACACACAATGAGATTGCTACGCCTTGGAGCATGTCCCTTTCCATGAGGCTCGACAATCTCAGCATTAGTATATATAAGTAGTATGGGGGGAATTCAGGGCATTAGCCCTCGAAAGAAAAAAAAATTAAATCAGAATCATGAGGTCTGGCATTCACTGTTCTACTGTAGTTTCATTTTTTTTCATAATTCTGAACCTTAAAGTTAGGGGTATCAGAATTTCACCAAACTGCACATATATGTATTCTCATTAGATAGTTGATCTCCTTCTGACAGTAAATAAAAGTACATGTATGTGGAATACGTGTATGCCTATTAAAGTTTACTAAATGCATAAAGTTAGCGATGCAATGCACATGAAGTCCCCGTACAGTATGTTTAACAATGCTTTTATAAAATGACTGTTTACTGAGAGGAAGTAGGCCCCAAATAAAAGACTATTTATCTTGCCAGGTTACTATTAATAGCACAACAAAGGTGTGAAGCCTCTCTCTTCTGAACTGTTTACTTACTAGTGACAATATGCAAGAAAACTTGCTAACAGCCCAACTTGATGTGTTCAAATTTTTTTTCACTATGTAAACGCTGAAAAGCCTGACTGTTCTATCTACTGACCTCCATTTGCCACAGTTCTTGCTATGTGCTGCTCAGGTGAAAAATAAACACCGCATCTCTATTTTCCATGCCAAACCACAATTGGTCTAACCTCATATAACTGTACTTTTGCACAGCAACATTTATGACTTACAGAAGCTCTGAAACGACTGCCAAATGTTATACCTTACTACTTGGTGAGTGCAGGGGATTTTAAGGAATCAAAAAACTTACATTTTTAACAGAAAACAAAGCTGCTTTGTTTTGAAATGTAATGTTAAAAGCTAGAAAAGATTTTCATCTTACAACATACGACTTTTGCATTTGCTTAAAATTTTACAGAAATGCTACTGTGTAGTAGCAGTACTGGATCTCTAAAAGATGTGGAAACACTCCTGTAAAATTAGACTTTTTACGGTTATCAGGCTTTTGCAAATCTATGCTGTGGGGATTAAATGCTTAGAAATATTGTACCTTAAAAAATTGTGCTGTACATATGGTAGCAATAAATTTGGGTAAAGTATATCTCTAGCTTTTAGTTACTCTTGAAATTACCCTGAAGTAACTCTGATTTGTGCAGTGGTTTATATAAAATAAACAGTGAATACATTTCTGTTTCACTAATGGAAATTAAGGGAAAGGGTATGAGGGTGACAGTAAACAACAGCTTCATCATTTCTAAATAATAGCTAGGGAGGATAATGTCAGCCAACAGGGACATTGCTGTATACTACAGAGCAACTTCTTCCAGAAAAAAAATGGTAGTCTAGCCCCTTTACAAAAAGAGCCATTGTCTTGACAAATTTAAGGCACTGTATTACAAACTGAAATCAGACTTCTAAATGGATTCTTCTTTTATCCTACATGGTATCAAGAGGGGACATCATGCCGAGCAAAGAGATATTAAGAAAATTCTATAAGGTCAGGCTCTGAAGAATGGGTGATGCACTAATCATTATCTGCAAGACCTTGGAGAGAGGAAAACAAAGGATGGGTTTGGCATAATGGTTAAGGTCTTTATCTCATAAACACAAAGTACAGGGTTTGATTCTGAATGCAGATTATTAGCAAGGCTTAAAATGGCTCTTAAGGGCAGTTAGCTGAGTATTGTACTATGCGTAGTTATTCATAACAGAGCTGTAGTTAGGTGTTCTCCAGAGTGGTACCCTTTAACTCAAAGTTAAGGAGAAAAAAGTGCTCTTTTTACTGCATCAAGTTTCTTGTTAAAGTGACATGCTGATTTCCTAACTACAACTGCAAATAGAATACTGGTACTCATTGAGGAAGCCACAATATCACCTTGCCTTCTAAAACTGGCAGTACTGTACTCACTCTCCATCAGCAACTACTGACTGTGCCCAACAGTTTGCATCCCGGCACACTACCCTAGTTGCGACTCCGCTTCATATACCTGCAAGGGTTTCTGTCGGTATGGATCTCGCTTATTTTGATACCACACTGAAATTTTACATGCATGTGTAGTTCTTAAACTAGAAGGAAACATTTACATAAAGGAGGAGCTCTTGCTCTGGAAAGGTATTGGAGCATGAGAGCTGTGACTTCTTAAAAATGTTAAGGTCATAAAAGATAAGCAGGTCTTCCAAGTGTTGAGAAACAAATACGAACCAACAGCATCATAAAATGGTTAGCACTAACAGCTGGTAGTTTTCACAATTTAATTATTTGTTAATTAGGTGACTGTACTAAGTCTGTTTCCAGGGGTAACACAGCAATATTGTATGGTTAAGTGATTTGTTTGGAAGTGCATAGTGTACACAGTGTGCACAAGTCACTCAAGGGAGTGAAATCCAGGAATACAGAATGAAGTCTCTCTCACCCCACCCCATACAGAATGAAGTCTCTGTCACCCACCCCATACAGAATGAAGTCTGTCTTACCCCACCCCATCTCTCATTCTCAATCACATCTGCCCAGACTGACAGTACATACTAGGGATGGTCAACTTGTAACATACTAGCTGCAGCACTGAAAATTTTTCAGTCTATAGAGTTGGATGAATTTTTAAAGCAATAGCTTGGTGCTGACAATCAAATACAAAGTTTATTTTGACCTGTTCTGGCATCTTTTCTTGTGGAAAAAATTGAACCAGCTTATCATTCACTTATACTTTTCATGGGAAAACAGCAATGACATGCAGGGTGGACTTAATTATCAGCCTTCTCAAACATGCACCCTGACATGTTACAGTTAATATATCTAACATAGGGGATGGTTACTATCCAAAATATAGCTACTTGTCCTTTGAGCCTTACACAACTTTTAGAGACCTCTACAGCACACCAAGGAAAAGACCGGAAGAACCTGAGGCAGAAAAATAAACTATATTGTGTCACACACACACACACACACACACACACACACACACACACACACACACACACACACACACATATACACGAGTACACAAGTATGAGTATGCAAGTACATACACATACAGAACCATGACAAAGTCACCTGTTGCCCTGGGCAACTTCTTAGACTGGTTCCCCCAACCTAAAGTTGAAGGCAAAAAAATAAGGTCTTGTGCTTCGCAGATGAATACACTTGCATCCCACTAGCACCAGCCAATATAGTCCCTTAACAGCCCATTTGCCCAACTATACTTACATCTCTATCCATAGACACACACACACACACACACACACACACACACACACACACACACACACACACACACGCACACGCACACACACACACGCACCCACACACGCACACACATATGAGCACACAAGCTCAAATTCAGGGTACCGCCCTTTTAAGTCAGCAGAGAGAAAGAACAGTGGAAAAAGCGAAAGGGAAATACATGTTGAATTAATGTGAAACACTGTGCATTGCACAAGAAGAAGCCTTGCTGTAAAATGCAATTAAGCAAACACAGCAACACCAACTATGATGTAACACAGGTAGGGGATAAAGGCGGAGGTGTCCCGATCTATGTTAGCAGCAAATACAACTCTAGGATACAAATCTAGGTTGGTTAAACAGGTTAATGCACTGGGGTTTATCCACATCCAAGTCTCCATAGACAAGGATCCTTACCATGTCCTGGCCAGCTACAGCTCATCTTCTATGACCCATGAAACTCACAAATCTTACCTAGACATACTAAAGGCGCTCACAATTCAACAAAATATCCTATTCATGGGAGATTTTAACTACCCCTCTACAGACTGGGAAATATACACTGTCTGTAACTCACAGGCAGAATGTTTCCCAGACTGTATCAACACAAACAACATGCACCCGATAGTGGACTCTCCAACCAGAGGATCAAAGTACTGGACCTAGTATTTATCAACATGGGAGAGCATTACCTCCACCATGTCATGTCCTCATTGGTTAAGTCACTCCACAAAGCTGTCTCCCTCAAAATAAAAATCATGCAGAATACTCAGCTAAACCCATAACAGTTAGGAAATATTCTAATTCAACTGCATCCTAAGTGACAAGTTGTCAAAATTCACAACTTCTCCAAGCCCTGAGAACACAACTAACTGTGCAGAATTACCGTGTATAAACATGTAAATGAAAACACTGAGTTTGTTGCGTCTACCAGAAGTAATCCCAGATCTAACACCAAAAACAAACCGCATTACTGGAATCTTAACAAGCTATACAACAAAGAGAAAAAAAGTTATGACCAAAATTAGAAAGAACAAGTCTCATAGATACAAGAGCCCTCTAATTCAACAAAATAAACTAAGAGGTCTAATAAAGTACAACAAGGCCAATTAAAAGGTAGGATAGCCTCCCAGGCAAAGGACAATCACAAGACCTTCTTCAGCTACATCAGGAACCTTGAAAGTAATACTTGGCAAAATCTTCACTGACCAGGATGGCATAGCAAATCTACTGGCTGATAGATTTATCTCTAACTTCACCCCCCACTCCTTCCTTTAAAATCCCTTTTAGCACATCCACCCCAACTCTCAGCAGGGAGCAGGACCTGGAGGTGCTCACTAAGGTCCAAAACACTGCTTCAGTGGGCCCCGACAATACCCCTAGTTAACTCCTAAATAATGTAAAACTTGACCTAGCAAGACCACTTGAGATGCTCAAAATAGGTCACATGCTAGGTGAATGGAGGAGTGCAACAGTCATCCTTCTTCATAAGGGTGGACCAACAAGTGACCCTGGGAACTCTAGACCCATCAGTCTGAAAAGTCTAATATGCAAAGCCATGGAATTAATTATTATGGACATGATCAACAAGGACATTGTCAACCTACTGACTCTGAACCCATTTCAGTCTGGTTTTCTTAAGAGAAGGTCTTGCCTACTAAATCTGATGGACTTCTTTGAGAAGGTTATCATGGCTATGGATGAGGGAAACATGGTGCAAACTATCCACCTTGACCTGATAAAACTGTTTGATACAATACCCTACTCAGGCATTGTTGAGAAATTCTCAGAACTAGGTATAAATACCTACATAACTCATTGGATTGCCAGATGGCTCACAGATAGGACCCAAGAAGTCAGGATTACTGAGACCATCTCCATCAAAAGACAGGTCACTAGCGGAGCTCCCTAGGGTTCCATCTTGGGCCTACTCCTCTTTGGTATCTATTTCTCGAAAGTCAAGGCTAATGTCAAAGGCCTCTGGCTCACCAAGTTCGCAGATGACTTTAAATTGGGAGTTATCATAGATTCCCTGCAAGACACTAACATCCTACAAGAGGGTTTAACACAAACAAATGACTGGTGCCGAACACAGTCTCTACTGGGATAATCACATAGCCAACAAGCAATCTGGTAGGGACAAGGGTTACAATTTCCTAAAAGATTCTCAGGAACTACTTCAGCTTTTAAACTCTGATCACAAACATAATACCCTTTACAAACACATCAAGAGTAATACAATACGTATCTTTGAAAGATGTCTGACTACTTTAGAAACATAAATCTCACTACTAAACTCTGTGTTTATAATTTGAGTGCCATAATAATATGTTACTTTTTTCTTATGCAGCTATTTTACCTAATAAAACATTAATGCTTTATTTTTATTTGCCTTGTTACACAAACATTTCACTGAAAGGTCATTACTTTTGAAATACACCTAATTGTTCCAGGAGTGCTGTTTACTTATACAGCAGACTGTTGCTGAAATAAGCATTATAATGTCCCAAAATCTACAGATTATTAACAAAAAGGGAAACTGCTCATAATGTCAGAAAATCCACAAACCATTAACACATACGGAATTCATTTTATTGGAAACTTTTACACAGGTTACCCAGCTATTCAATAAAGTTGGAAAATGACACTGAAAAAAAAAAAATAAAAAGATATTTCCAAAAATAAAAACAACTAAATACATCATTTATGAAAGCAAATGCTGACAGGGTTGCCATCTCTCAAAATCGTAGGATACACTTCGCCTCTGACTTACTGTCTAACACAGCTGCTACATGACTAGAAGGAAAAAAAAGAACCACAGAAAAGGGAGTATTCCCTTTAAGTGGTCTATAATGTGGAAAATACATAAATAATCTAGGATTTGACTGAAACAGAAAAAGTCTCTGCATAACCAAGACAGTGTATGATGAAATGCTTTATGACCATCCATAGTATTTAGTAAGCAATGTTTCATCAAAAAACTATTTTGTCAAGAACTGAGTCATTTGGTTTTGAGAGATATTGTGAACTCTTTTGTCTGTATGTCTCTTAGTGGTGACAGAATTCCTGGAAGTGGTATGTATCTTTTTTTTGCTGAAGTTGCCTTTCTTTCAACTACCAAGCTATGCTGTTAATCTTCACCCTCCTTAAATGATGTTGAAATTACTGACAAATAAGGGAACATTGCTAAAGCAAATTCTAGATACTTTTCAATCTAAATTATGAGCAGCCTTAATATATTCTGTAAGTTTATAAAACCATAGAAACTTTATAGTCTGTTAGCATGGAGAACATGCAGCTGATTCTTACACACACTCGATTTACTGACATCTCCCTGTCAGCTTTTTCCAGTCATGCTCATCCTTCTATCACTTTGTCAGCCATTTTTGTCTTCCTCCCTGCATCTCTTCTTTGTATCTCCTACCAATTTAATCTTTTTTTTTTAATTGCAAGAAGAATTTCTTAATCTTTTCTATAAGGCTGATGCCAACCACATGTCATGGCTTCATTAGGTCTCTCAGCTTTTGTACAAAGATCATTCCAGTTCTGGCAGAAAAATGAAGGACTTTTACCACAAGAATGCTTTTTCAAATGTAACTTTTAAACTGTTTAATAGATCTTTTTGTTAGAATATGAATGCACAAAATTGTTTTTAAAGCAACTTCAAATGTCTACTATTACCACATTGTGCATTGCTATTTGTTTGTAATGCCTGGTTCATCTGAGATGTGTGAAAATTAAGAAGACATGATCAATCCACTGATACACGGCATGGGTTTGTGTTCTATCCTGCTAGTGACCTAAGCTCAGGATAGAATACGAGTCATCCATGGGTACCAAAGAGGAAACAGTTAAGTCCTTCAAACACTGCACTGTTTTCCCAGGAATGGGGTGGGTTACTTGTGTTAATGAAACAGATGCTGGTGGTAGTCAGTGGCAAATGACAAAAGCCTTCTGGAAGCCAGAGACATTCTAATGGTCAGATCTCTGCAGCACTAAACATCACTGACTGTATAACTTTAAAACTTCCCATGAATCCCATCCCAAACAGACATGAAGCTGCTGTTTAGGATCCTATCCTGCGTTGCTGATGTGTTCACCTTTATACTCTCCTCTGGTTGTTCCAGTATGAGAATGTAAGGGGTCTATATCAGCATTTCGAAAGACGAAAATGCCGAATACCAGTTGGCTGACACGTAAATGTCGAACTACGACATTGCCGAACGGCCAAATCACCGATTTCTTCTAACAGAAAGAAAGTGGTTGGCCGTTTCCTTACACCCGCCCTTTCCCTGACTTTAGTGCGGTCTCGGAGTTAGAATAATTAGTTAGGGGGGGTGTGGGGGGCAAAGTCCCCCACTTAAGAATGTTTGTTTGTGTTTGGTGTTGGTGTGTGATCTGGCCATTCAGCAATGTCGTAGTTCGACATTTACGTGTCGGCCAACTGGTATTCATCATTTTTGTCTTTCGAAATGCTGATATAGACCTGAATGTAAGTTGGTTTGTTATTATGTTTATGGGCTCTGACAAATCTGAGGATTTTCCTTCAAGACAGACTGAACCCTAAAGGGGGCAGGGTTCCAAACTTACAGTGAAATGAAATAAAAAATGTTTACTCTTTATATACTTATACAGCTGCTGATATTCCAGTGAAACTAAGAACAAAAAAAACCCACAAATAGGAATGACTGTAAGATCAAAGACAACATTCATTCAGATTTATGTTTGGCTGTCATTAGTTCTGTTCAATATTTTTTCAGCATCAGTAATAACTACACTCAGTTTACTGTATAATCATGCCACTTCTTAGGATAATTTAAAAGAATGTTTAGCTGGTACTTATAGAGTAGAAGGAGGTAACAGAAATGAGAGATCACCTGCTTTCACAATCCATCTTTGTTGGCATCTAAACTATAGTCACCCTGCTAGACAGGGGTCCAGGGAAGTAAACAGTGTGGGAAGAAATAGCCAGGGAAATGTTATGGCTAGGCTTGTAGGGGCCGACAGCCTAGTACCAACCTATGAACCTATAACAAGAGCCAACTTACATCTTTCCCATTTATTATGCAGTTTGAATGTAATGTGTATGCCCAGTACATAAATGGTGCCATCAGCAGAAGGAACATTCTAGACAATACATACATACATACAAATATTTCAAGCATGGGCATAAATGCCTATCTAGCTCGCCAATATACCAAAGCACTTGTTCCCATAATAAGTGTCCAGGCTGTTCTTAAAAATATCTAAACTAGTGATTGCTTTAATGTAATTTGGTAGTCTGTTCCATGCATCAGCTAGTCTGTCAGAGAACCAATTAGTACACTTCTCATTCCTATAAAATCTTCTACATAGATTGTCTGATGATTCTCTAGTACTTTTTGATAACCCCAAACATTTCCAGAGGTAGTTGTCCCTAAATGCCCTGTATACCTGCATAAGATCTTCTCTTAGATATCTCTAAGGACACTGTACAAGTTCAGATATTTTAGTCTTTCATAATAACTTAGATTTTCACATCTATGGATGCCCTTGGTATAATTTCGCTGCACCAGTTTACTCATGCTTGTCTTCTTATAGGGTTTCCATATTGTTATTCCATACTCAAGTTTGGGTCTAATGCAACTAACAAACAATGACTTCATTATTTTTAATTTCCTAGACTTTATAAATCTTTTTATACAACCTATAGTTCTATAACTACCATTAACCAATTGGTTGATATGATTAGAAAAACTCATAGCTGAATCTACCCATATACCCAGGTCCTTAAATGAGTCTATAGTTTCAATCACTGTGTGCTGTATTAAATATTTGCCTTTCAGTTTATGTTTCCCAAATCTCATATGCTTAGTTTTTGATGCATTTATCAGCATATCATTCTCCTGTGTCCAAGTGGTCAATTTAGTCAAGTTATTTTGCAGACATGCCTTATCTGTAACACTTGTAATCAGTTTACCCAATTTCAAGTCGTCTGCGTATAGACTGTAGAACACCTCAGATAGGTTCATAGGTTCATAGATTAGTACTAGGCTAACTGCCCTTGCGAGCCATTTTATGCCTAGCCTATTATCCCTTGTGAGACTTAAACCCTGCACTTTGTGTTTATAAGGCAAACACCTTAACCATTAGGCCACCCTCCCAACCATGAAAATGTTAGGTCTGAAAGATACAATCTAAACAACTAAGAGCCTAGGACAGAGCCCTTTGGGACACCCTAACTGTAACCAAGAATTTCACCTGTCCATTTGCTGCATGATACTTGCCATGTCCTATCTGTAAGCTATGCAGCTATCCATCTTATCAAAAGTCCATCAATACCTACTTGTACTAATTTATTGATCAGTGTTTTGTGTATGACCCTGTCAAATGCTGAAGTTAAGTCTATATAAATTACATCACAGCACAATTTTTCATTCATAGCTATTATTATATTGTTATAGAACATCATGTTACAGGTGGTAATAGATCTATTTTCAACATAAGCATGCTGATATATGGTTTTCCACAACATGAAAGTAAACTTAAGGGTCTATATGATTCTGGGTTTGTCCTACTCCCCTTTCCCTTAATGACAGGTTTAATAAACGCATGTCTCCAATCTTGAGGAATCTCCCCATATTTATATGACCTACTGAATAACAGATATAACGGAAGTTCTTGCTGAAGTGTTCTCAGGTCATTGTTACTAATTCCGTCTCTTCCCTGTGCTTTGTTTGGATCCAGTTTGCGCAGTTCTTTTATGATATAATCTAATTTGATTCCAGTATCTGAGGTTACCTGGATGTCACTAGGACAACTTATCACCCCTTTTGTGGAGCCAAACTGCTTTGCATAAGATTTTGTAAATATATCTATAATCGGTTGTGTCTGAGAATAAATTTTAGAATCGGCACACAGTTTATCAATTTGTGTGTCTTTACTCCTTCCACATCTTATGTATCTATAAAAAGGTTTCCTATTATGCTCACTATCTTTAAATAAATTTTCTTCAAAATTTTCTTGATCTTGTCTCACACTATGCTTAATCCATTTGTCCAGCTTGTTTATTTCAGTTTTCAAAGTTGTAGTTCGATCTCTCTTCTATTTCTGATGTTGTATGCTTAGATCCTGATGTTAAACATTTTTTTTTGACTTTTTGCACTCAAACAATTTCTCTTTCAAAACTTTCCACCACATTCCATCTGCAGTTTTTCCACTGAACACCTCACTCCAGTTAGTTTTATATAGTGACTGTTTTGCTTCCATATAATTTGTAATTAACCTTCTGTGCATTGGTTTAGATTTCAGTTTGGCAGAATTATCTAGCGACAAATTAACCTTAATAACCCCATGATCACTGTACATCAATGGTGGTAAAACTTGACTTGAAGTTACAGTAATTTCTTTGGTGTGAATAATTTCCTTACTAATGTTGTTGAATCAATATTATTCCAGTCTGTTTTTGGTAAATTTAAGTCCCCGGCTAATATTATTCTTCCCTCCTGTGTTTCATGTAAGAAATGTATGAATTCCTCTAGGTCATCCGCACTTGACTTTGGTGGTCTATACACTCCAACAATTGTTATATGTTCCAGGGTTGTCTTTATTGTCACAGTTACACAGTCTATAGTATTGGTGTTATCAATGAACATTTAATAATCACAGATCACACAGCTATCTTTAATCCCTATCATAACACCTCCGCCTGATTTTTTGTTAAAATGTCTGTTACAGTAAAAACATTTATATCCTGACAGAACTGGTTTCCAGTCATTGTTCTTTAACCATGTTTCACAAACTATAACAACATCAATCTGACAATATGATGGCACTATGTCTCTGAACAGTACCAAACACTGTCAGGAGTTAGGGGTTGGTATAATAGTTCATTGAGGGGAAACTGGCTACAGTTAAAAAGGCCAACAAGGGCAGCTAGCCTAGTACTGACTTATGAATGCTTGCTTACTGGCAACTGTAACAGAGAAATACAGAAAGTTAATTTCAGATTATTCATACTTCTGTATTTGGATGTGCACCAAGATGAAGTTATGCTTTAAGTTTTCTTTGTTTTGTTTTTTTTAATTTTTTTTTTTATAGTCATCATTCTATTGCACAGAACCCAGTAAGGCAACAGGGCTCAATGACATCCTTTGCAATGACATACCAACAAGATGAGCACTGATGCCAGTATATGGAGTAGTCATTAGCGCAGTTCACACAAGGCTGCCAAACGAATATGTCACAAGCATGGAATGCGTGGTGTCTTTATACAGTGCATGGAATTTCTGTAACATTCATATGGTAGACCATGTACAGAGGACACTGCACACAAACAGACAAACACTGTAACTTTCCCCATGTGAAGTATGTATGGCAGGAAAAAAGTGGATTTAACAGATGTGACCGTGACATGTACAACAGGTACAGTGATATAGTAACTACATATGATCTTCATACTGAAGCCTGTGCATATAAAATACTTCAATGGCATCTTCATGGAACGGTTTTGGGGGTCAGCATGCATTCATTGTACCCTACTGCACTGTGTTGTTGTAGCTCTCCAGACTGGACTTTGTAGTTAGTACAATAAAGCTAAACCCATCTTGACCCACTGCCTAACTTTCCCATTCATAGTAATATGGTTTTCAGCTTATGTAGTTAGCGGACTGCCACTGGGGAGGCTCTCTACAGGGTGCTAACGATGCACAGAAGGATATGTTGCATGTGTACTACAAGACACAGACATCTGTATGACCAATCACACACAATTATAGTTCTGAACTGATAATGTACTCTGAAACCTAATCCATACATGTGGGGGGGCCCACTTACATTTGTACCAAATGTGGTGATGGTCTACACTGAGGTAGGTACAGTACAGTAGAGGAATGAATACTGAATTGTACTTTCTTGTTTGTGGAGCTTTTCTCCCTGGGTCTCCACTGAAAAGGGGCTACTAAACCCAGTTGGACCACCCCAGTAAATAGATGTCAAACAAATAACATAAACAAATAAATAAATAAATGGAGTACTGTATGGCGTAGGAAAGGTTCACACATACTGAGCAGAGTCTGCTACTGTAAGGTACTTAGTATGCAGAGAAGAGAGCAGCTGCCCAAGTTGCAAAGTGTTAGGGGCCGAGATCAGCATAAGGTACATTACCAGCATTTGAATGTGGGTATTTGCATTCAGAACCAAAGAACTGAACAAACAAGAGATTTGTTTCTCTTCAAGTTGATGGGGTAGAATTTTGGGCAGGGGGCAACTTAATGTCTGAGAGGCATCAGATAAGGGAACAGCTACTGTCTGCTCTGCTATTACATGTGTCCTTCAATGTGGCTAGTAGTGTAGTTATCATCTTTTATATGTAAACACTGTTTTTTTACCTGTTATATCAGTGGTACAGTAACAACAATGCAACAGCTCTTCAGTCCTCAGCAGTCATGGCCAGATGCAGTTCACAAACTTGTTTGGCTCATTGGCTATGACTGAATTTATGTCTTATTTGCATATATGTGAATAAACAGATCTGTTTTGGGATTATCACACATTGGTGGGGGATAACTAGCATCCATACCTCTCAAATGCTATGATTCAAGCATAGCGCTATGAGTCTGGCCTCGACTTTTTGCCTTGTTCCTCTTAGATTTACTAATTTTCTTCTGATATTCTTCATAAAGATAAAGTTCCTCTGTGCTGTTGTTAGATAATATTCAGGTCTGTAGATTTGTTTAGGGTTGGTGAGCTGGCATAATGGTTAAAGTATTTACCTTACAGAAACAAGGTAGAGTGTTTGATTTTTCACCTGCTGAGAAGCAGGCTTTGCTTAAAAAGGCCCCCCTGGTGTCATTATAGGTTCATAGATTAGTACTAAGCTAACTGCCCTTGTGAGCCATTTTAAGCCTAGCCAATTATCCCTTGTGAGACTCAAACTTTGCACCTTGTGTTTGTAAGGCAAACACCTTAACCATTAGGCCACCCTCCCAACCAAAGCACAAATCATCCCTTGAACCCAGACACTCCAAACTTTGTTCATAGGTTCATACTAGGCTAATTGCCCTTGTTGGCCATTTTAAGGCTGGCCAATTACCCCATGTAAGAATCAAACCCTGCACCTTGGGTCTGCAAGGTAAACACCTTAACCATTCTGCCATCCTCCCACCCCTAGCCTAGTAATAATCTATGCACCTACAAAGAGTATATGGGGGCAATGTCTGGTTAAGTGACTTGATCAAGGTTACACAGTAAGCATATGAGAAATGAAGGAATCAAACCCTGTACCAGGAGAACTAGAGCCCACAGTCTTACCCCTCTGCAGGACTTCTATTCCAAAAAAATAAGAAAATGGTAGTATTTGAGCTCTCTGCTAATATTTTTAAAGCCATTGCTATGATCTTTAACGTTCAGAGGTTGAGACATATAATGATATCACTGTGATGTAAGAGGGATGTGTATAGCTGTCACACAATGCTTGCATGCGTTGTATCCTACTGAAAAAGGAGCTGTCACATATGTGTAGTATTTACAAACTTTACCTATGTTTTACATTCTGTGTGACACTGCTGTGCAGGTATTTTATGCTGAACAGAACATTTTTTTAGTATGTAAATGCAGTTGTGATGTGATTTTAGCAGCAGTTAAGTCAGCAGTTACACTCCCGTAAGTTTATGTGCATTCATTAAGGCCTTACCGCAATGTATCTGGCATTGTGAATCATTTGCGATGCCATAGTGCCTTATTTACTTAAATAATTCACACATGGACTGTTCTACATACTCCATGGAGTACCTGTCCGTAATCTGTATTTAACAGGATTTTACCAATTATTTTTACTGATATGAATCACGATTTTTGACATGACACTGTAGGATTTATAAGAGCTGTAGTGTAGCAAGGGCAAGAGCAAACTGATGCACCAATGTTCTGTTGAAGAGCTATGGGGGCTTGACTTTGACTGTAAGGAAGCCAATGGACCAATCAGACTCCTACTGTCTGAGCCCAGCTGATGTCTTATTTGCTCTCCACTTTTGGGGTATTTGACAGTCATGGATGAAGTCCCTTTTTGTGGACCGGCACTGGGTGCTAAATGAGACAGTTATGGCTCTACACACACACACACACACACACACACACACACACACACACACACACACACACACACACCAATTCTTTTTCTGACTTTTCTCTTTTACTTTATTGCTTTCAGTTCACTTCAGTGTGATATGGTAATCTACTGAATAGAGTTTTATGTAGGTTACAAGGTTTTTGTGAACAAACTATCTTGCGGCAGCTTTGTAATTCTGGTTTGAATGTAAATTTCAATTTTTTTTTTAAATATTTTATAATCATGTCTACTAGTTTGATAAGGGTTTTGCTATTTCACATTTGTACAGATTGGTTATATGTTTTGCTTAGTTTCATGTGGTTTTAGTGTACATTTTAGATACAGTTTGGTTTGCTGACAATGCTGTTTTCACCTGTCTCAATGCAGTTCTTGTTTTTCATTTCTACTCATTTGTTCAACTGCCAATCATTAGCAGACCAGAGTTCCGCTGTGGCGACCCCTAACCGGGAAAAGCCGAAAAGACAAAATTTTTCTTTTTAATTAAATTTTGTTAGATTTCACCTACTTGTGTTTGATCTTTTTGTGAGTGAAGTTTTTTTATAGGTTGTATATGTCTGTTTTTCTTTCTTTGTAAATAGAACTAATAATAATAATGCAGGTAGTGTGGTGATAGATAAAAGCTTGATGATGTGATAAAGTGATGTTAAAAATATGGTTCTCTGACTCAGATAAATGTTTTTATCATACTCTTAATAGTGCCAGTTGTTGGAATACATATAAAAGTAAACATAGAAACAGTATTATTAATCATGTGAAATGTTAATATGCCACAAAATATCTCCGATCCAAGATTGGATGTTACATTGTTGTTATTTTACTATGTCAGATCATAGTTTATTTATCACAGATGCTGTGCCTAAGTTTTTGGTGACAGGAGTTGTAGAAGACAAAAAAGGTGAATTTGTGCATCCTTGCAGTTATTATATAGAGGGATTGTGGGCAAGGAGGCACAGCACCCTACTTTAGGAGGTACTTGCCGCTGCAAAAGCAATTAAATAGTATGCAGCAATTAGACAGCAATGATGTGAATATCCAATTAAACATTCTATTAGATCTGTTTGTGTGTGTGTTTAAACATTAAATACTTGCATAAAGTACAGTTTTGTACCTACCAAAAATGTAGATGTTCGAGTGTTCACACTGCTGCAGTCATCACACTTGGGTTATCCTGCCGTCAGGTGGTCCCGCAGTCGGCCAGAGTTCCAAAGTCTTGGTCCAGCGTCGGTTGCTGTCGCTTCTTCCCTGACGTCAGTGCTCCAGGGGTATATAAGAGGCATCCGACGCCATTTTCTTCAGTTTTTCTTGCCCCAGATGTCAGGTGCCCCCAAGTAGGTAGGCAATACATATTGCTAATTAAACATATAAAGGAAATAAAAGGAATACCTTCAATTGCAAGCAAATACACCACAAAGGTTGTACAGGATAGAAAGGTATAGAAAAGTTCAGCTAGGTCAGAGGGGATGGAGGGAGGGTAACCTGGACTGCAGCAGTGTGAACACTCGAACATCTACATTTATGGTAGGTACAAAACTGTACTATGTTCATAGTGTTACACTGCTGCAGTCATCACACTTGGGTTGAATCCCAAAGCTAAGGATGGGCGGTGGAACTAAACAGGGTTTGGAGAAGCTAGTAGGCCCTGCAGAACTGCAGTGGCAAAGCCAGCTCTGGTTTTAGAGTATAGAGGTAAGTGATAGTGCTTGGTGAAGGTGTGTACTGAACTCCAAGTTGCAGCCTCCAAAATATCCTTGGTTGGTACCCCTCTGAGAAAGTCTGTTAATGTAGTTGTAGCCCTGGTGGAATGGGACCTAATGTTACCAGGTACAGGTTTCCCATGGTGTGTGTAGCAGAAACGGATACAATGTCCTATCCATTTTGAAATGGTCTGTTTTGAGATAGCTTTTCCTTGTGATCCTGCAGCGTAGGATACAAAACACTGGTCAGATTTTCTGAAAGCCTTAGTTTTATCCAAGTAGTAACGTAATTGCCTGTGAATGTCCAAAGAGTGTAGGAGCCTTTCTCCTTTGTTCTGGGGGTTTGGGAAAAAGGTGGGCAAATGAATGGTTTGGTTTAGGGCCACACTGGATACCACCTTTGGCATAATGGAAGGGTTAGTTCGTAAAGCAACTCTGTCTTGATGAAAAATGATGAAAGGCTCCACTGCCATTAGGGCCTGTAGCTCTGAGACTCTTCGTGCTGAAGTAATTGCTAGCAGCAGGGCAGTTTTCCATGATAGAAACTGTAAATCAGCTGTAAAAGCTGGTTCAAAGAGCGGTAGTGTAAGTTTTTCCAGAACAAAGTTGAGATCCCAAGTTGGTGTTGGTGCTCTCCGGGGCGGTCTTATGTTCTTAGCCCCTCTGAGGTACTGTCTTAGTAATGGATGTGAAAATATAGGAGGATCCGTGTTGTAGTGAGCTGAAATAGCTGAGGCGTGGATCTTAATAGATGAAAAAGAAAGCCCTTTGTGCAACATCTCAGTTAAATATTGTAGAATCTGAGGAATATTTGGAACAAGGGGATTTTGGCCTTTAGCCTGGTTCCAGGTGCAAAATCTTTTCCATTTGTCTGAATAGGTTTTCCTGGTACTGGGCCTCCTGGCCTCCAGAATGACATCCATAACAGCTTTAGAGAGAAGTGTTGACTGGTTGCTTAGGTAATTTGCCATGCAGCCAGATTTAAAGTCTTGAGCTGGCTGTGTAGAATATGATTGTTTTGCTGAGTGAGCAGGTGAGGAATTTGAGGCAAAATCTATGGTGGGCCTTGAGCCATGTTCCTTAGTATTGGATACCAGTGTTGGCGTGGCCAGTCTGGAGCAATGAGTATCATTTGTGGCCTCTCTAATCTGGCTTTCAGCAGCACCTTTGCCAGAAGAGGTAGTGGAGGAAAGGCATACACTGTTAATGTTTTCCAACTGAATGAGAGGGCGTCCACTTTCCAAGCTAGTGCGTGGTATGTCCTTGTGCAAAATTTCCGAAGTTGGTAGTTTTGGGGGTTGGCAAACAGATCTATGTCTGGGCTCCCCCATTTTTGAGTTATCATTGCGAATACTTGTGGATCCAGTTTCCACTCGTGAGGATCCATGATGTTTCTGCTTAGATCATCTGCCAATGTGTTTTTCTTTCCTGGCAAGAATTGTGCTTGTAGTTGAAGTTGGTAGGTCAGTGCTGTGTTCCACAAGGTCATTGCTTGCCTGCATAGGGGGTAGGAATGTGTGCTCCCTTACTTGTTTATGTACCACATTACTGTGGTGTTGTCAATCTTTATTAGGAGTTGTCCTGGATGTAGGAAGTCCTTGAAAGCTGTTAGGGCATTTTGTACAGCTAGCATCTCTTTTTGATTGATATGTAGATGCCTTTGATCTGTAGACCATTTGCCCTGAATGCACTGTCCTGCCATGTGTGCTCCCCAGGCATAATCCGATGCATCTGTTGTTATAGTTTGCCTGGCTGTGGGTAAGGTAAAAGGCTGACCCTTGTTGAGGTGACATGCCTGAGCCCACCATAAAAACTCCTGTTGAAGGCAGGGAATGAGTGGTATTATTGTTTCCAAGCTGTGGCTGTGTTGAGTCCATACGCTTTTCAGGTACCATTGTAATTTCCTCCTATGCAGTTTTGCATATGGTATTAGTAGTATGCAAGATGCCATGAATCCCAAGGCCTGCAGAATTTTTCTTGCAGGGAGTTGGTTCTTTGTTGCCATCATTTTGAAGTATTGAGTCAGTTGTCCTTGCTTGTCTGGCGTGAGATAAGCCATGTGGGCCGTTGTATTTAAGCTGGCATCCAGGAATATTATGTCTTGTGAGGGCACTAGTTTTGATTTCTTTTCATTTACTGTGTACCCTAGGCAACTTAACAGGTGTTTGACAAACGCCAGATGCTTTAAAAGAATGTCCTTGCTTTTTGCTTGAATAAGGCAGTCGTCCAGGTATGGATATATTTGAATTCCTCTTTGTCTGCAGTATGCAATTACTGGTGCCAAGCATTTTGTGAAGACCCTGGGCACAGTAGATAAGCCAAAGGGCAGTGCAGAGAATTGGTAATGGGTTGAACCTGCTATAAATCGGAGGTATCTTCTGCAATTTTGTCTGATAGGGACATGCAGGTATGCCTCCTTGAGATCCAACATTACTAGCCAAGCCTTCTTGCCCAGCATGGGAAGAAGTTACTGTACTGTTAGCATCTTGAATTTGGGTACTTGCAGATATGTGTTTAGAATTGAGAGGTCCAGAATGGGTCTCCAGGCTTTGTCCTTTCGGGGAACTAGAAAGAGTCTTGAGTAAAATCCTTGTCCTTGCTCCTGTGTAGGTACCTGTTGAATGGCTCTCATGTCCATGAGAGCTGTAATTTGTTTTTTAGCCTCTGCCCATTGATTTGGTGGCAGGTTTGGCATGCCTTTTATCCTTGGTAAAGTGTGAAAGTGGAATCTGTATCCTTGAGAAACAATATTTAGGACCCATTTGTCTTTTGTGATGATGTGCCAGTTGTCTGCAAAAAGTGCTAATTTTCCTCCCAAGGGAGCTGCCAAGAGGGATTTGCTTGGCAGTCTGAGGGGTAAGTCATTGTGTTTGTCTTCTGATAGCTTGAGACATGTCTTCTCCTCCTTTCTGGGTTTTGGTACCCCATTGTCGAGGCCTATAAGAGCCTTGTGGCTGACCTCTGCCCCTTGAGCATCTGTATTTGCCCCTCTGTGGTCTGTCAGAAGCTGGAAAGGACCAGTTTTTGGTTGGCCAATTTCTGCTGAAACGAGGGGGTTGGACCTGTAAAAAATCCTTGACCGTCTGCATAGATTTTGCTTTATCCTCCATTTTCTTTAAAACCTCTTCTGCTTTTACACCAAATAAAACATCCTGCTGTAAAGGTGCATCCAATAACTTTGCTTTAACATGAACAGGTAAAGTTTGTTCTTTTAACCAAGCATGCCTACGTATGACAGACCCTGTCACTGCTGCTCTACAAGAA
Organism: Protopterus annectens; assembly: GCF_019279795.1. Taxonomy (NCBI): domain Eukaryota; kingdom Metazoa; phylum Chordata; order Ceratodontiformes; family Protopteridae; genus Protopterus; species Protopterus annectens. The sequence continues at coordinate 1,415,163,357 of NC_056733.1, forward strand.
GCTTCCAATGAATCAAATCCACATTGCAAAGTAGGTTTTCCCACTTGTTCAGCTGCATGCAACAAATCTTGCATTTCCTTGTAATCAGGCTGCTCAGTATGCGTGACCATTTTTTGTTTTAATTGAGACATCAAGTATTGCTGATATTTCAGCATGTGAAACTGGCAATTTAAGGCCCTCATAGCTAGAGTAGCTGAGGTATATACTTTATTTCCCCATCTGTCTAGTGCTCTAGAATCCCTTTCAGAGGGTACAGGATTTTTAGCAATAGAGGCCTTAACCCCTTTGGGACCCTGGGAAATGGTTTCTGGGTCAGCAACAGGGCTTTTATATAGGAATTTGTGTGAGTCAGGGACTCTGTAGTATCTGTCTGGTTTGGCTGGTGCAGGAGGTAGTGAGTCTGGGTTACGGCTAGATTCTGAATAAATATAATCCACAATGTCTAACACGGGTGGGATAGCAAGTGGTCTGTGCTGGGGTAGTAAAAGGAACTCTCGGAGCCTTTTCTTAGAATCAGAGTAATCCTGGCCTTCCCAGTGGAAATGTTCCCTCATGGTATGTAAAGTTTCCCCAAAGGAGTAGTCTTCTGAGGGAGATGCTGAAGGAATAGACTCTTCAGCATCAGAGTCTTCATAAGGAGGAAAAGAGTATTCCTGTTCCTCAGAAGAATCTGAGGAAATGGAAACCTGGTCAGAGGAAGCGTAATCCTCCTCCTGTCTTGGCCTTTTATCAGGAGGGGGATGGGAACCCCTGATTAGGGTAATTAAATCTTCAGCCATCTTAAGCATCTGTTTCTTAGGCATGGGGCCTTGTACTGGAGACTGCTGTACGACTGTTGCTTTTAATGGAGTTTTCAGCTTTGCATAGGATTTAATAGTGAGTGTAGTCGGTCTGAAGACACCTTCTGCAACTGAAGGTATTTCAACTGCACCGGAATCTCCTTCAGCCATGGAGTCGGAAGGGCCTAAAGGTAAAGGCTATGGAGGCCTAGTAATCTCCGCTTGGGAATTGGATGCCGCCAGAGGTTCTAAATCAGCGGTCACCAGGCGCTGCGTAGGCGCCTCACTGAAAACCGGAGAACCGGCGACTGGCCCAGCAGAGGCCTCGGAGTCTGGTTTGGGTCTCGGCTGCCTGTCTTTATCCTTGCGTTTTTTATGCATTCCGGTCGTCGGTTGCTCCGATGGCATGGTATAATTAAATTTGCTACCAAAGTAATGTTGGGTGAAATCAAACCGACGTATAATAGTTCGTTTATTAAACCTAGCACAAAACCGACAACCTGTAACGTCGTGGTCTGGACCTAGGCAAGGAATACAATAAGAATGAAAGTCCTTATGAGGTATTTGCTTCCCACAAGAAATGCAATTGTTAACTTTTTCTGACATCGGACTGAGGCAAGAAAAGGTTCCCCAACAGGGTACTTAGCTTTATTGAAGACTTCGGTCTGAAATTCGATTTGAAAATCTCAGGAGTCGGCCGACCGGCACTTGCGAACTGCTTCTGCTTCGGGCACCGCGCGGCAAGAAAGACTGAAGAAAATGGCGTCGGATGCCTCTTATATACCCTTGGCGCACTGACGTCAGGGAAGAAGCGACAGCAACCGACGCCGGACCAAGACTTTGGAACTCTGGCCGACTGCGGGACTACCTGACGGCAGGATAACCCAAGTGTGATGACTGCAGCAGTGTAACACAATGAACATCTAATATTCTGAATGCAAAATACTTCTTCCAGTGACAATGTATGTACTACAGCAAGTTTGAAACATTAGGTGGAGGAACTATTTTACATTAAAAATATAAAAAAATATATAGTAATAAAAAAAGATACAAAACAATTTAACATATAGCCCATTCTCTAAGTGCAATAATGCTCTCCAGGGTGTGTGTTATTGTGAACACTCCTGGGTGTGCATTATTTCCACAATAACACACACTCCGTTGGGTTTGCTTACTCCATCTATAAAGTATAACATGTTTTACAAATTAAACTCAATCTTATTAGAAGTTACTCAAGAAAATAACTCATCAAAAATACCTCTGTAATGTACTCTGGTCATCTATGTCTACAATTACCGAACCTATCTTAGAGTCATTGGCATATTTAGCCATAACCCATTAAGAGTGGGAAAAGATGTCATGAAAAGGTAATGATTGAAAAGTGGAACCAGTTTCCTTTTCCAGTTGGCAAAAAAACCTTACTACTAACTTTAGATATTATTTCTCTGCATAAAGGTGGTTTTGCAGGAAAGCTCTTATGTTTCATTTTCACTTTTCTACACATCATTTCTCCTTTTTCTGTCCAAGTCATATATATCTTTGGCACACATCTGTAACATCTATCCAATCCAAATTTTTGGGTTCCTATTAGATGCCGTTTTCGGCACTGTAGTGCAATCTCAGAGTTGGTATATTTAAGTGGGGGGGGGGTGTGGTGTGGGGGGCAAAGCCCCACACTTTATGTATTATTTCAATTTTTTTTCTTTCTTTTTTTTTTTTTTGGAACAGTGAAATCTCTGTTCTGAGCTTTTGAGATTGTAAGCTTTCGCTTACATGGGTTCGATTATTCATCGTTCGCTTTTTTAAGCATTCAATTATATAGACCGAAATTTTCTACCTTGTACTTTCCATGCTTTAATTTATTTTATTCCATCTTTAATTCTTCTTTCACCTTTCATCCTCCTTTAATTTCTTAATACCTGGTAAAGATTACAGAGAAGGACAGTTTGCAGCACAAACTATTTTACCCACCCTCACAGGGGTCAGGTAAGGGCTCATGCTAAGGTCCTACGTATTCCCTGCTCATCAGGTTGGTGCCATCATTTACGGTAATGTGAATATCAGCTTGGTGTCTTGGCAGCCTGCCCATGACTGAGTGCAACAACAGTGTTTATTATATAGTTCAAGAAGAAGCAGTTAAGAGAGTTTTGGGGTAATACTCATGACATATCAAAAAAGAGGAAAAGTAATAACTTACTTTACATACCTTTAAAGTTCAGTATGGCAGTATGTAGTAGCAAAGATGTTTTAGTAAATATAATTTACTTACCAATGGCAGCTTTCTGGGTTGGTGGTTAAGGGATTCAAAAAGAAAAAAAAAATAACAAAGCCATTGGTGCTTTGGGAATATCATCACATCCAATGGATGTTTTTGATGGGCTGAGGAAGTCTGGTTATGTTTACATAATTTTGTTATTTGAGATGATGATCAATTGCCACTGGTCCAGCCTTGCGCCTGTCTTTAGTTAGCCTACAGGTTGAGGTTAGAAGGCAGAATGTTTAGGAGTGAAGCCTTCACTCCTGACAGGAGTGATACTCATGCATTTTGAGAGCTTAGTGCTGTCAGTTAAAAAAAGAGTTACCTGCAAATTAGCATTTTATTGCTGAAATTCTATGTATTTAAAAATATACATAAATAAATAATAAATATATACTAGATGAAAATAACAAACTATATTTATAGAAGGAAACTTGTCATAAGAAGTTAGCACACCAATTGCATTTCCACTTAAAGAGGTTGTTTACTATATAAAGCAAGTGTGAGTTTTTTTACTTGAATTTACTGTAGTTTAATAGCATATGATTTTATAGAATCTATTAGGTCAAATGTGTTTAAGATAAGGGTTATTACCTTCAATTACTCACATTTCTTATTAAGTGATTTCTATCATCTTTTTTAAAGGAATTGCTTTTGGGAAGACTGTACTGGCTTTTAATTTTCTCTGTTTAAGTATGAATGTTTTGGGTAATGTTACATTAACTTAAATAACAGTGTATATAATTACATATAAGTATTTATATATAGTCCATTAAGCTTGGCAAATGATTTAATATGAATACTAGTTGTATCATTATTGATTAAATACAGTGATTTATTATTCAATAAGCAGCTTAGTTTGACTCAGTTCTTTTGCAGCTGATGAAATGGGAGAATGATAAGATGTTGGTTTTGAAATTATATAGTCTTTGGTTTGGTTCCTACTAGGAGAAGATTATTTAATTTTATATATTGGTGAATTGGATACTGTGAGTGTGCGTCTGAGTGTGAGGTATAGAGGATCAGCCATGGCACAGATATCACCCCCTGGTGTGAACTTTGGCTCTAGATGATTGTCATTTTTGAAGTGACATCCTAAGGCCATGTGCAAAAATGAGAAAAGGGATGCATGCATATATGGGTCTATCTGAGAAGACCGAAATCCCACATTATCAAATCCGACATGACTGAGATGACGTTGCCAAAACTCACATGAATAAACACTCGGAACACTGGAATTTTACTGTATGAAAAGATCCACTTGGTCACCATGGTGAACTTTGCCCTTTCCCTACTGCAGTGTGATCTCAGAGTTGGTATATTTAGTTGGGGGGGGGGGGGTTGGAGGGCAAAGCCCCCACATCGGTGGGCTTGATTTGCTTCAGTTTGTGTTTTTTGTGGTGATAGACAAGTGGTGACTTTCCTGGAGTTCATTATCGGTGTTCCAAGTGTTCATTCATATCAGGTTTTGGCAATGTCATCTCGGTCTTGTCGGATTCAGTAATGTGGAATTTCGGTCTTTTCAATTAGACCCGTACATATATCTATCTATACATGGTTTACCATCATGTACTTGACTCACAGATGACAGACTCCTTTTATTCTCAAAACAATTCTGTGAATCTTGGAATACCAAATACCGATACAACCAACACTAACACCAAACCTCAAAACTCCCTACCATTCTTGACCTAGGAACATGCGTTACCATGAGTCCAGAAGGGGGCAAGGTTGGACAGTCATTAATGTCGGTTTTCATCATTACAACTTTCGCAATGTGGGACTCAAGAAGACCACCTATGAGTCGAGTACATGACACTAAAGTGCGCTAGCCGATTTACAGCATTTATAGCATTTACTGTCTGTTTTTTTCCTTGTCTCTGTAAAAAAACAAAAAAACAAAAAAAAAAAATCTCTTGTTTTCCCGCCTTACTGAACTAGAGTAGTCCAGTTTCAGAGTTGCTGATCCCTGGGCTTTGTTTTTAGTTCCTGTTACTGATCCATTGCCTTATTAGGGAGGAGGGAAGTTTCTTTGCTTACCAGTGGGAGTGGGAAGCACTGAGCAGCCTTTCTGTCCGATTTGGTGAAGTTTCAGCCAGAAACTAGTAGTCCATTGGTCGTTTTGGGCCAATTCCTAGCTCCTTTCAGCCCCCTGCTATAAAACACGCTAAACACGCGTTTTCCAGCTTGTACCAACTCAGCACAGATCCTCGTGGTGGCCTGCAGAGTGATCCAAGCAGCAGAGAGCTAAAAGAGTGACTTTCTACCAGATATAAGTATTTTTGTGGCTTTCCCACAGTTATTAAGCTAGCGACTGCATTTTGCCTGTTTTACTGCTACTTTAAGTGATTTCTGCATTTTACACTGTTTATTGCACTTTAAGTTACTAATTGTTGCAAATTGTTTCTGTAGGCTACACACTAAAGTGCGCTAGCCGATTTACAGCATTTATAGCATTTACTGTCTGTTTTTTTCCTTGTCTCTGTAATAAAACAAAAAAATCTCTTGTTTTCCCGCCTTACTGAACTAGAGTAGTCCAGTTTCAGAGTTGCTGATCCCTGGGCTTTGTTTTTAGTTCCTGTTACTGATCCACTGCCTTATTAGGGAGGAGGGAAGTTTCTTTGCTTACCAGTGGGAGTGGGGAGCACTGAGCAGCCTTTCTGTCTGATTTGGTGAAGTTTCAGCCAGAAACTAGTAGTCCATTGGTCGTTTTGGGCCATTTTCTAGCTCCTTTCAGCCCCCTGCTATAAAACATGCTAAACACGCGTTTTCCAGCTTGTACCAACTCAGCACAGATCCTCGTGGTGGCCTGCAGAGTGATCCAAGCAGCAGAGAGCTAAAAGAGTGACTTTCTACCAGATATAAGTATTTTTTGTGGCTTTCCCACTGTTATTTATGCTAGCGACTGCATTTCGCCTGTTTTACTGCTACTTTAAGTGATTTCTGCATTTTACACTGTTTATTGCACTTTAAGTTACTAATTGTTGCAAATTGTTTCTGTAGGCTACACACTAAAGTGCGCTAGCCGATTTACAGCATTTATAGCATTTACTGTCTGTTTTTTCCTTGTCTCTGTAATAAAACAAAAAAATATCTCTTGTTTTCCGCCTTACTGAACTAGAGTAGTCCAGTTTCAGAGTTGCTGATCCCTGGGCTTTGTTTTAGTTCCTGTTACTGATCCATTGCCTTATTAGGAAGGAGGGAAGTTTCTTTGCTTACCAGTGGGAGTGGGAGGCACTGGGGGCCTTTTTTGTCTGATTTGGGGAAGTTCCGGCCAGAAACTAGTAGTCCATTGGTCGCTTTGGGCCAATTCCTAGCTCCCTTCAGCCCCTGCTATAAAACACGCTAACGCGTAAGCTGATTTAGCTGAGTTACCACTGTTGCACACAAGAGCAGCGGTTAAACAAGGTTAAACTATTTGGGCCATCTAAATTCCACTCTTCCAATTTTCCCTTAGAACTACCTTCCTCGAGCTGTACTGCTGATCTAACCAGCATATCCTATAACTGAAAAGTTCATCTCTACTTGATTCCCAAGTAGACTATTCTCTATCTGTAAAGCCTAGCACTTACTCCTACAGTACTTGCACCTTGATAAAGCACTCTTATTATAGACAGTACCCCACCAGCCTAAAACCCACTTCCCCCGGAGTCCGTTGAAAGTCTCTTTATCTACTACTTCTAGTATGTCGAGGGATCAGTTGCTAGTGTCCTCTCCAGCTCAACTGGTGAACCTGGGAATATTGAGGCAATGTTACAATTGCCTCATGTACACAGACAATCCTCTCCTTCTCCCACAAAACACAAATACATGCGAGAGATGCAACTATACGGCCAAACTGGAGGCTGAGCTCTCTCAACATAGGACTGGCAAGACCAGACAGGAGGAGAAGGTAACCACACACAATACATACCCAGTCACACATGGTACCATCACAACTTCAAATCATACACATACTCACACAAAGACATACTCGGAGGCTCTGATCACAAATTTACCAAAACAGCAGAGGCCACCAAAGCAGACACCCAAACAACTACCACCTCACGACCCAACACATGCAACACATAGACCACACAGTCAGAGTGTCAAACAGTCACAGCCCTTAAGGCCAAACAAAATGCCAGACACACTTGTCATTGGTGATTCCATAGTCAGACACACTGACGCCCCGCCACCAGACTGAGTAAAGAGAAGGTCACAGTAAGCTGCCTGTCGGGCGCTAGAATCCGCCACATAACGCAAGCACTCAGGTCTCTCAACAGCAGGTACAAGTACGACTCAGTCATTGTCCACGCTGGTGTCAACGACCTGAGACGTACCTCCTTGGACTACATGAAAAGGGACATCGAGGAGCTCTCTGATTATGTAGCCCAGGCAGGTATGACCCTGACCTTGAGCAGTATCCTACCTTCACCTAGAATAATGCCACAATACAGTGATAAGATGATCAGCTTTAATAATTGGCTTAAATTCTGGTGTCATTCAAAGGGGATCCAATGTCTGTCTGCCTGGGATGACATGCTGGACAAGCCACGCTGCTTCAAGGGACGGCTTGCACCTGTCACCCTGGGCTTCCAGATATTGGCAAAGGCTCTTGCCACCCCATAGTGCCTTTTTAGGCAAGGCTCAAATTCTAAACCTACCACCCTAGAACACCAAAAAGGAAAAAAACTAAGGGTAATGCTGCTCAATGCCAGAAGTCCAAATCTCAAGATGCACGCACTCGAGGCCCTTCTCAATATGGAGAACATCGATGTCTGTGCTGTGACAGAAACCTGGTTCAAGGCTCCTGAGAGCACCCCAGCACTAACAGGTTTCACCTCATATCATGCGTTCCGGCCCCAAAATCCGGACAACACCAAGAAAGGAGGGGGGGTGTCCATATTCATAAAGGACACCCACACCTCAAGGTTGGTGGCAACGCACGATGCATCGGAGACCATCCAGGTGCAATTAACCATAGGCAAGACTGCTCTGCAATTTGTAGCATGTTACAGGCCACCCTCTCAAACTCAGGAACCTCACATGGCCTTCCTGAAAACATTGGAGGGATAAATGTATCTCCAAACACCATCATACTAGGTGACTTCAACTACCCTAATATAGACTGGGAACACTACTCAAGCCCGAACACTCTAACCCAAAGATTCCTGGAGTTCATAAACTCAAATGCCATGGAACAACTAGTCACCATCCCCACAAGAGGAGAAAACATACTTGATCTCATCATCACGAACATGGGATCAAAATGTTCAACACCGAAGTATACCCCTCACTAGTGAGATCAGATCATAAACTAATCTCGCTGGAGGTCCTCATCCCGCCCCACCTGAAACAAAAAGACCACAGTGAAAAACTTCTCAAAAGCCGATTTCACACTTCTAAAAACTAGTGTGGTCTCCTTTAAGGCCCCTGAGCCAGTGGTAAACATTACTCAAACCGCTGAATCACTTACAAATGCCTTCTACCAGCACCTACAGGACTGCATGGATCAGGCAATCCCAAACAAAACTAAGACTCTCTGTACCAAAGGCAAGTGTCCAGTCTGGTGGACCCCAGCCATAAACAAGCTCTACAACAAAAGGAGGAAGCTACTACAAGATAGAGCAAAATCCTTGAAAGGTAAGACACCTTTGATCATTATAAGTAAAAACTAAGAGCTCTCATAAAATCATCCAAGGCAAATTTTGAGAGAAAAATCGCCAAGGACTCTAAAGAGAATCATAAGGCCTTCTTTAGCTATGTTAGAAACCTAGGAGGAAACTCCCAGATATGCTCAGAATTAGTTCAAAATTATGTGAAAATTACTGAACCTACACACATTGCCAACATACTGGCTGACAGGTTCAGTGCAAACTTGTCCCTTCCCCAAAAGGAGAGATATCTATTCCAGAGGATTGTAGCCCCCAAACATCTCCAACGCCCAGGTGAGAACTGCCCTCACTAAGGCAAAAACACAGCATCCATGGGACCGGATGGTGTCCCCGGCTGTGTGCTTCACGAACTCAACGAGGAATTAAACCCACAGTTAGGACAGCTGTTTAATCTTAGCCTCACCTCAGGATACGCACCCAAGGAGTGGCGCACGGCGACTGTGGTCCCACTTCATAAGGGCGGTGCCTCCACAGACCCTGGAAATTACTGCCCCATTAGCTTGACAAGCCTTATCTGCAAAGCCATGGAGAGGATCATAATGGAACTCATAAATAAAGACATAGGGAACTTGCAGACTTTGGATCCAACCCAGTTTGGCTTTGTCAAAGGCAGATCCTGCCTCTTAAACTTGGTTGACTTTTTCGAGACAGTCACCAAGGCCATTGATGAGGAAAGGCAGTCCATACAGCCTACCTCGACCTGGCAAAGGCCTTCACACAATACCCCACTCAGGTATCATCGAAAAACTCATCAGCTTGAATGTAAACCCATACATCACAAGATGGGTTGCAAACTGGCTAAGTGACAGAACCCACAGGGTCAGAGTTGCTGGAGCCATGTCAGACTCAAAGCCTGTCACAAGTGGTGTCCCACAGGGCTCAGTCCTGGGTCCACTCTTGTTCGGCATCTACTTTTCTGAAGTACAAGCAAACACAGGAGGGTTATGGCTGACAAAGTTTGCAGATGACTGCAAACTGGGCCATAGTCGAAAACACATCTGACACAGATATCCTCCAGAAGGGCCTCACAGAAACGGATAACTGGTGCCAGAGCCATGGCCTGAAGTTAAACGCCAAAAATGCATAGTCATACCCTTCGGGAAAAACAAGGTTACCCCTAGCTACCATATAGATGGCAATCCACTGAGCACAGAAAAAGTCATCAGGGATCTGGGGACCCAGGTTGACAGTAGCCTTCGCTTGACACTCATGTTGCTAAAGTAGTTAGGAAAACCTTCTATATCGCCCACCTGATCATGAAGGGATTCACATCTAGATCAAGGGAGGTCATCGTCCCCCTGTACTCATCACTCATTAGACCTATGATTGAGTACAATGCCCCATTCGGAATGTATCTGACCAGACACCTGCTGCAGCTTGAAAGGCCACAAAAGTTCCTCACCAAAAGGATAGAGGGTCTCAAAAATATGTCTTATGCTGCCCGACTGAAAGAACTCCAGCTCTATTCAGTCTCATACCGCTTGCTCAGAGGTGACCTGTGCCTGACATATAAGGCCATGTCAAACCCAGATTTGATGAATATGCTTCACCTCAAAAAATCTAGATCCCTCAGAACCACAAGGGCGGGAGACTTAAACCTTGACACGGTTATAAATAGAACGTGCTGGAGGGACAGATTCATCACCCAGAGACTCCCTATGCTGTGGAACAAAATCCCGGTACATGTGAGGCAGAGCACCTCTCTGGCCTTGTTCAAGAGGAATCTTGACCAATGGATGGGAGATTGCAGATATACCTCAGGGATTACTTCAGTGTCACTGCTTGACAGAGGCACAGCAAAATGATAGGCATAGTTTTTATTCAAACTAAAGGGGTGGCGAAAGCCACATAACTATGGGCTAGGCTTATAAATGCCCTTGGGCAGATAGCCTAGTATGAACCTATGAACCTATGAACCTATGAAGTAAACCTATATATTTACTTATTTCAATAAACATCTTTAAATGAAGGTATATTTTCTAACACATGGCTTAATTCATTCTAATCAAGACTACAGTTTGTACTTAACTTTATTTAATTACTAAGTTGTAATACTTAACAGCATGCAGTGGCGGTGCTGTGGTAACATTGTCGCCTCACAATAAGACGTTGTCTTGTTCAATTCTCAGCTAGAGCGTCTTCTGTGTGGAGACATACGTGAATGGGCGTACCTTTGTTGAAGGTTGTGCGTCAGGGCTGGCAACTCAGCACGTAAAAATCTACTGCCAATCATTAGCGGACCGGAGTTCTGCTGTGGCAACCCCTAACCGGGAAAAGCCGAAAGACACAACAACAACAACAACAATTTAATAATATTAATAATCAGGGCCCAAGCTTCATAGGCGGAACATTGGAATTAAAAGCAAAGTACAGGGGGGAGGTCAATCTTTTTCTAAGTGGTACTATTGATATTAATTTTTTTTCTTTTCTTTTTTTTTTTTTTTTATATGATCATACTACAGGAGCTGCATAGCAAGTGGGGCCAGCTCAATGTTTTGAGGGCTTTTCAGCTGAAGGAGCTGAGAAATTGGCAGAGACTTCTCTTCTCACAAACTAATACAAAAAGGACCAGTCAGCAAGCATTTGAGACTAAAGCACAAGATGAAGGACTTGCTCTAAAATGATATGGAAGCGAATATGATTGTAATATGGGTAACCTCATTTTCCAGTTGTCTTGGCTAACAATGTTATAAACAACTTAGGTTAATTAGATAAAGCAGGGACAGATTCAAGTTTACCTCATTTTTGGATATCAGGTTTCAGTGCTTATTTCACATTAGTTAAAAAAAATAATTAAATTTGTAGAGTGGGACTAAGTGGAAATTTTTGACTTAATAGATTTAGATGGGGTACAAATAAAACTTCATTCAGACTTAATGTAGTCAAAAGACGTGGTTACTGCTTTGGTAGTCTTGCGTACACATCAGCATAAAATAACCTTAGAATCAAGTCTTGGGACTTGGAATAGGAATATGAAGACGTGTAAAAGAATCATTGGAAATAACGACTGAAGAGTCAACACCTTGAAACTTGGGACCATGAGAAAGGTGCTGAGGAAAGAAATATCCAAAATAGGCCTCTGAGTTCCTCCTTTCTGGGAATTTGGAACATTACTTAGCAAAAAAAATGTTTTCTCTAAATGCAGACAGACCAATTCTATTGTGCCCTGACAGAGAAGATCACGAAGAAGAGAATAATAAGATGAATCTGGCTTTGGGAAAGCTGAGAAAACCAAGAGGGATGAGTGAAAGCTTTCCAAGGTATTTTGTAATTCCCTTGAATGATGGACAGAATGCACTTGTCCAAAGTTATTAATTGACAAACTGTCAGAGAAAGGGAACGTTTCTGAGATACAGGAACCTGAGAAAAGCTGAGGTGAGATGGGTTGGGAAGAGGAGGCCTGAGTTTCCCTGACCTCTTCTTCAGCCTTGAAAGGACATCTGTAGTCAAGGATGCGGACACCATCTTATCATGTGAAGGTAGTTTGTCTGGAAAGGAAGGTTTTGAATCCCTGGAACTCTGCCGAGTCTTGTTCTAAAACTGTCTTCTAGGAGACTTCTTACCTTTCTGAGAAGATTTTAGATCTTTATGAAGAAAAAAAATAGCCTCGGAAGGATACATACTCTGAAATTTAGGAACAGGAGAAAGAAAGAAAGGGCCTGCATGACCTTATCTTTCTCCTGCAAGGTCTTGAAAACCTCTGTAGATGCAGAACCAAACATATGTTGCTTATCCAAAGAAGCGTTGAACATTTTTGCTTTGACATTCTCAGGTAAAGGCTGAAGTAAAAAACTACAAAGGGCCAAACCAGTAGCAGCAGCCCTGGAAGAGGCATCTGCAGTATCATAACTACACTTAATATAATTCCTATCATCTTTAAAAACAGAAATACTGGAGAAGACTTGGCTTCTGACTCACCAAATCTGATAGGACCTTATCCAGGGGACTCAAAAGAGAAAAAATATAACTGATCATATGGGCCTCGTAATTGATAGCTCTAAAAGCTAAAATGGCAGGAGTATAACTTTTTATCCATATCTGTCAAAGGCTCTGCTATCATCTGTAGGCAAAACATTAAAAGAAGAAGAGCTTAGGAGGCTTTTCAGTAGAAATAACAATCCCACATGGATCAAAAGTAGGGTTCTTGTATAAGAACTTAAAAAACCTGATAGGTTCTACAGGGTGCAAGAGCAAGGATGACTGAGGATTAAGGGAAGTGCTGGAGAAAGTATACAATAACACTTCTAAACCAATATGAATGGCTGACGACCTGGGCATACTCATTTCTAACAAAGCATAATACCTTTTCTGGATGTCAGACAAATGAAAACCTTCCCAGTGAAAATGCTGCGTCATTCTTGGCAATGGTGTCTGCAAAATAGAGTTCTACCATATATAAAACTGGGGATACAATATCTTCATCATTTGAGGCATAGGTCACAGGAGAATGAATTTGGGAAGAATAGGCCTAGGAATCATCTCCATAAGAATCTGAGTCCTATTCTTCTTCTTCTGATTCCTACCTTTGCCTTTTAAGGACAGAGGAAGCAAGTGGAGAAACAGCAGGAGCAGGAAAAAAAGAAGGTGCATTTAAAGACATAATAGTCTTGAAAAGGGGCCTGGGTAAAATCCTGCCATTCCTGCTTAGGGTCCCTAGTGTAGACTGAGGAGAAGTCATATGTCTTGTCTTCTGCTTCCGCTTACATGTGACATCTGCCTGTACTAAACAAAGAGCCTCTGACCCCTGATGTCTGTCTGTACTAAACAAAGAGTGTCTGACCCCTGATGTACCTCAGTCATGGAACTGGGAACTTCTTGCCCAAGATTTTAGGTATGCCATCTGGACCCTCCTAAATAACATCCTTTGAACTGGTCAGACATGATGGATATGCAAGATGGTTGCACCATATCTGCCTCCAATGGAGTCAAGATAGAGGGAGCAGCATCAGTAGCTAAACATTATGGGGTCTTCTCAAGATACATGACAGAGACAACTGGGTACAACTCAGCAACAGGAGTTTCTGATGTGAGTTTCCTTGACTTATTCTTCAGCACTGAAAAGACGTTTGTAGTCAACAATGCAGACACCATCGTAGCTTGGGCAAGCAGTTTGAATTTCTGATTTTCCAGATAAATTTTTCAAAGATGACAGATAACTAGGCAAAGGCCAAACACCTGAAAGACAGAATTGCCCCTGTAATTGTGTTCAGCACCCAGACAAAACAAACACTTAGTGTGGTGATACCTATGAGGAATCTGTCTCCGACAATCACATTTCATTCTCCTTGATGGCACTAAAAACAGAAAAGAGAAGGGTCTACAACCGCTATACTTATCTGCCCAATGCCTGAGGAAGAGACAGACCAAAGCTAAAGTAACATTTCAGTACTTGGGTGGTGGCAGTGAAGTTCTGAAGTTCTTTCTGTACTTCCCTTAGGTACCTCTGCCTCCACTTGGTTAAAATCATACATCAAACATACAATGCTAGGGGAAGGTACTCAGGTTTTGGTATGCTGGCCGGATGGGCAGCTATCCTTGGCAGGATATCTCATCAGTTAATAATACAGCAACAGTGATCATGGAAAGACATCTGGTGACTGTGATGCATCTATAATACCTACAGAGGGCTGAGTCACTTGGTATGCTACAAGCCTTCTGTCAATTTCCAAAGGGTTAATAGTAGCTGCTGAAGTGGAAAAAACAGATGTAGGAACCAGGAGCAGTGAGCCAATTACCTGTCAGGCCCTAGCAGGACTACTGAGGTTTCTAAAGCCCCACCATTCTCTAACTGTAGAATTCATAACAGTAATCCTGTTTTTCATTCCATGTCTTACTATGGCACTTTACCTTTTCTTTGCAAGAGCAACTAACAGAAAGCTCTCCCACAGCAGAAAGGATTATGTCCCTTAGCCTAAGGTCAGAAGCTTCTCTGTTTGATAAAGGAAAAAAAAGACCAATTACTCTTTCCGAAAAAGGAAGAATGCTCACAATATCTAGCAGCTCTCACAGAAATAGCATAGACAGTAAGGGTCACAATCTGTCTTACACAGATACACTTTCCAGTGGTCTCATCTAAAAATGACATCAGCTTTGGACAACTCTCCAAAATTTGAACACAAGAGACCAACGTCAAAAATATATTACATGGGGCATGGCCAAGATGCTGAACTGCTACCAGCACTCTGTTTTTCACTGTTTGTTAACTTTAATTTCTGACAGGAATTATCATCAAAAACCTTTCTTAATTATATCAACGTTGCTAGATATTCTAAATATTATATTCTGAAGTTATATTCAAAAATGTATTAACTTTGATAACATTTTCCTGTCAAAAACTTTATAATAACTCTACAAGTCTCTTCAGAATAAGTCATTCTTCACTTGACATGTCTTGAGAAGAGATTTTAGAAAGAACTTCAGTCAATCCTTAACAATATACAGGACTTATCTCTAAAAATGGATAAACTTGACAACAAAATCGACGCAATAAAAGATGAATGCAGAAAACAGACTGAGCTAATAAATTAAGTTACTCAACAACAAAAATACAAATCTCAAGTACAGAAAAATCAATTACAGACCTGGATGGCAGACTAACTGAGAATGAGAATCATATAGAACTGAAAAGTCCCTTTCCTATTAACACCTTAAGAAAACCCCTTCATCTGCCAGATCTATAATAGTAAAGTTTATTTCCAGACAGGATAAAGACTTAGTCTTAAAAACAGCTTGACCAAGTCATCCTATAAAAATGGGAGAAAACTCTATTAGATTTGACAATGATTTTTCTTCAACTTATGAGTAAAAGGAAGCTTTATATTCCCTTACTGAAATCTCTGAAAAGGATAATATCAAAGCTCACCTTATTTGTCCTCCTAAAATCAAAATATAGCTACATGACGGTCAGAAAATGTTTGAGTCTTTAGAAGATGCTATGGCGTACATTAAAAATAACAAAATACCTGACAGCACTGAAATGATGGATTGGATCCCAACCTCCTACAAGAGAGAAGAAACAAGAAATGGTTGGACTACCTTGGGGGGGGGGGGGTAAAAAAATAAAATAAAAAGGCAAATAACTTCTTCAATAAGAAGACAAAGACCCATATAAAGATAGGAACTGAAGAAACATGAAGTAAATGACATTCCTGAACAGCCTAAAATACAGGACATTTGCTGTTTAAAAATATATTATACTAACTTTCAACAACTATACTCATTTGTATAAATGTTTCTGGACTTTTAATCTGATTAGTTACAAGGTAATAATCTTCATTTTTATTTTCATTCCTTTGTTTTACATGTAGACATTATAGTCTTTATTGTTCTGGCAGTAGTTTATTTGTAGTATTGAACAAATTATTCAATTCAATATTAAAATTTCTTGTCTTCTTTTTTATAGAAACTACCTTATATTAGATTAATTTTATAACATTAGGTTTAACTCTGCCCTTAAACTTTACAAATTACCATTGAAGGTGATTACAGAGTTTATATTCTGCCTTTTACAGTGATGTGTGTGATGTAGTGCAGGAGTTTGTTTTGCTTGTGATTGTTCTTCAGTGACACTGGTGGGAGCAGTTTGGTTGGCAGCTCACTTCTCACTTTCCTCTGTGACTGTTGTGTTCACTGTGGAGCTTGTTTGTGCGGAATATGTGACAAGGAGGTTTAGTGTGCAGGTTAAGTGAGAGTTTTTTATGACTAGTACACAGTTTTTTCATGCTGCTTTGCACAATAGATTAATGGTGTAATATACAGTTATGTTGTTAGCGTTTCCTTTTTTGGTTGGAAGACATCAACTGATGTGGGGAAACTATGTTTTTTTCATGTTTGTTCATTAAACTGCTCTTACTTATCGAACTGCTAACATACACACTTGTGATACATCCTTTTATTTTAAGAGAAGAAGGAGATAGAGTTAAAATATTTATTTAAATACCTGGCAGTTTTTTCCCTTGTTTGTGCTCGTCTCCTTTTTTGATGTTGAGTGATGACATTGGGGGAATGCCCAATCACAACTGAGGTGAAAAGCTGTAAACATGCAGCACTTTCTACATCAGCACAGATGAATTTGTGATGATTGACTTATTATAACTATTTTACATGTGTGTGCGATTTATGGGGATCAGCTTTAATTATGGGTTAGTGTAAGATGGGATATCTTTTATAGATTTTTGTAGTATTTAGTCACAATTTCTTTATAAGAAATAACTAGTCTTTCAACTACTTAATATTAAGTTTTAATGTGTAAATAATAAGTAATGCTTGTATGCATCTGTATGTATGTGGATGTATGTATGTTTCAGTACACATGATTTTGCAATGGTCTGTGGCAATTAATTCTCTATATGCCTGATTTGCTTGACGTTTTCTGGAAGTTGATCTTCATTTCAAGTTAGTGTTAAAAGAAATGTTTATGATAAAAAAATTTGCAAAATTTAGTCACAATGTCTTTATAAGTTGTATAATTTACTTTTCACTAATTTAATATTAGATTCCAATGCACAGATTACATACAGTATGTGTAAGTATTTGTATATATGTGTGTGTGTATATATCTGTATATGCATATGTGTGTGTGTATGTGTGTGTGTGTGTGTGTGTGTGTGTGTATATGTGTGTGTGTGTGTGTGTGTGTGTGTGTGTGTGTGTGTGTGTGTGTGTGTGTGTGTGTATGTGTGTGTGTGTGTGTGTGTGTGTGTGTGTGTGTGTGTGTGTGCGCACGCTTGCACGTCAGCACATGTGAGTATATTTGTAGACATGGATGTATATACACATATATGTATGTGTGTGCATATAAAATGTGTGTATATATATATTTGATATATATATATATATATATATATATATATATATATATATATAAAACATATGGATATATTATATATATATATATATATATATATAGAGAGAGAGAGAGAATGAAGATTCTATTTTCTTTTGCTACAGGTTACACTACTATTTGATGTTCTATAACTAATTCTGATAAGTACATTACTATTTATTGTTTTTTTAACTTTAGTTACAGGAATTTAAAAAGTTAATCTGACATTTTATAGTAGGTAGTTTATTATACATCAGTCAGTAATTCAATTTAGCAAGACTCTTAGTAAGCAGCTACCTATATTTTAATATTAAACACTCTTGATAACACGGTAGGTCAGAAGGTCACGATTAATATTTAAATCTAAATCTAAGGTGGATATATAAATGTATGTGAATCTACTGGATTTATAGATAAGATTTTAGACACTGTTTGCCTTTGCATGAGACAGGATTATTATAATTATACTTATTTTAGATAATACTGAACCAATCTGAATAGATTATATTATATTAATATACAGCTAATGTTTTATTGAGTTAACGTACATGGATATAAGAGCTGTCAATGTATTGCTAAATATTTATTATATTTATCATTACAGATTGTAGTGATTTCAATCAATTAGCTAAAATGATTAGTTTCATGACTGAATTCCTAATCAGTTTTACTGCTCTTACACTTATTCCCAAATATTAAAAT
The DNA here is from genome assembly GCF_019279795.1 of Protopterus annectens. Classification (NCBI taxonomy): domain Eukaryota; kingdom Metazoa; phylum Chordata; order Ceratodontiformes; family Protopteridae; genus Protopterus; species Protopterus annectens. The sequence continues at coordinate 1,415,181,576 of NC_056733.1, forward strand.
GATTTAAGTTTTCATATTTTAAACAAGTGTGTATATGTGCACATATGAATATATACAAAGGGCTTACTATGTTTTAAATTGTTTCACTTTTTGTTCTGTTTTGATACATATTATTTGATACATAATTATGTTATTTAATAAAAGAATATAGAATTGCTGTTTATAGTTACGCAGAAGAAGGGAATGATTAAAAGTAACTGCTGAAAATTAAAATCAGTAAGAATTAAAATATAACAGATACATTATATTAAAGAAATCAAGACATGGTAAGAATTAAGGAAAATTTGGGAAGGATAAGGAATAAGACTTTTCAGTTCAGTTATAACCTTGTTTATATGCTTTTCTTTTAACAAGCAGTAGCAGACATGATTATATTAACTTATCAAAGCTTAATAAGATGGGTAGTTTGTATCGTACATTCCTCAAATTAGAAATATTATATTCCGAGTTAGGTTTTACTGGTTTATTATTATTATTTAGTTTAAGATTTATTTTTTCAATACATCCATAATGAGTTTATTTTTTATTCTTTTAAATATTAGTAGTGGTTTACATAAAAAATAAACTGTTCTATTATACAATTTATATATCTATACAGTAAGAAATATATATACTGAATTTTAGTTTAGATGTTATCTCTACAATGTTTATCAATTACTATAAATTGTTTGAACAGTAATATAAAAAGGGATGGTCTTATTAAATGTCTAAAATTATACAATAATCATGTATTTTTTTTTTTACAAGAATGTATTTTTTATAGGAAATTCGTCTTATTGAAGAAGATGTTAAAAAATAAATACAAAAGCACATACAATTTTAGGATGCTCAAACTTTAAAAAGAAAAGGAATTGCTATTTTATGGAAAAATAGCATTGGAATTCCTAAGATTATTGTCTCTTTTACAGATATTCATGGTATCCTATATATTGTTATAGTTGAATTTAATAACAGATTTTATACTCTGGCGATCTCTTAATGGACTCCAGGAGTTGGAGCTAAAATGGGTAATAAACATTTAGAACTATAGTAACATATGAAGGGAGATCTCATTTTAGTTGGTGAATTTAACTGCATATTATCTGGAAAGGATACAACTTCCAATTGTAAGATCAGAATAACATCTAATGCTAAAGCTCTATTTAGATTTATTTGCTCCTTGCGATGTAAATGAGAGACTCACGACACATTGTATCAGCCCTTTTCTTGGACATTTCGAAAGCATTCAATACCATCTGTCACTCTATCCTCCTCTCCCAGCTCTCCAGTATAGGACTAACCCCCAGTCACTTAACTGGCTCAAAAGCTCTCTCTCCAACACAAAACATGCTGTTAAATGGCAGAATTGTATTCCCCATACCTTTCACAACCCTACAGGTGGACCCTAAGGCTCTGTTTTAGGCTCGCTTCTGTATAACATTTAACAACAAGCTCCACCAAGCTATCGCACGTGGCTTCCTAGTCCAGCACGCAGATGGGTTCACTATAGTCTGCTCTGCTCCTAACATAAACATATTACAGCAAATTACCCAAGTAGCATTCTCCACTGTGGAAACCTGGCTTCACAAAAATCACTTTTCTTTAAATGCCTAAAAAAAAAAAAACAAACTAATAAGGTTTACTCCCAAGAGAAATACACCTATCAATAAAGCTGACCTCAAAATATTCTCTTTTAACTCTACCAAAATTGAGCTAGAAACCCATACTAAATTGTTAGCGGTTATAATCAATGAAAACCTTAAATTTGATCTGTGCATCCAGACTAATATAAGCAAGACTCACAAAAAAACTGGATTACTATGCAGACACAATAAGTTCCTCTCCTTACCAACTAAACAATATTAGCTCAAGCTTACCTGTTACCCTCTCTAATCCATGGCGCACCATTACTAGCCAACCTGCAGTCTTCCTTGAACATAAAACTAGAAACTTATTACAACAAGATTGCTAAATTTGCTACAGTCTCAGTTCTACTCATCACTGTATTGTCTAAAAAAAATTACAATGGCTTAAATACCCCCACAACCTATTACTCCTTCAGCTCACAACTACACATACATTTATTCATAAACCACAATAATACATTGCCCTTAGCTCCCTAATTACCCTTTACAACCCCATTAGGCCTCTATGATCTGAACACCAACATCTTCTTCAAGTTTATAAACCTAAATTACCTGTAGGTGAGTTATTTATACTCTTGGAATATTGCCAGTATATGGAATAACCTACCTACATTTATCAGCATAGAACATAGCCCTTCTAACTTCAAAACTGCACTGTACAATCATCTCCTCTCTAACTGGACATGCAATTGTTCAATTACTTCCTCTGCCATTACTTAATTATACCAGGCAAATGTAAATCTGTTCTTATTCAATACCAACCAAACCTAAATCTGTTCTTATCCAGTTCTTGTAAACTATTAACTACTTAATACTTCCTCTTGCTCTCTCTAAACTCCCTACTTCCCCAGTCTTCTATCCCTTCTTCCACTTTCCTTCTAGTATCTTTTTCTTTATCTCTTTTTCTACTGTCCATCCTACTTACGTATTCCCTTCCCTATCTTTCTTCTCTCTCTTTTCCTATTTTTCTTTCCAACTACCCTCTCCTCTATACTCAAAAGTACTCCTCTTAAGCCTTTCTCTCTACACATATGTCCTACAGTTTATTCTATGTAACACCTGAATTTACATGCACTCCTTAGTGCTCATAACTGTATAACACTGAAGAATTTAGTTTTGCCTATTATTATGCCATGTTGCTTTCCTCTGTACTACGAATATGTTTAATCTTGCAGTTTGTAGCTGTTTGTATAATGTTTTATCAGTTTTAACTACCTTCTATAAATTTTTGATAATATCTTTTATGTAATTTTCTTGATCTTTTGAAATTGTTTGAATCTTTTTCTGACACATTATATAAGCCCTATTGTTATATTGGAGATTTTCTCCCCAGGCCTCCACTGAAAATGGGCCTATTTTGGCTCAGTGGACTTTCCTGATACACAAATCCCAATAAATAAATAAAATTATACAGGAAGGTAATAGACAAAATAAGTTTTCTGATATAGATGGCACACTTAACAGTTTTACAAATTATTTTAAGAATATTAATGTGACACTGGCAGCTCAGCTAGACAGAATTTTGTAAATAATGTCATCTGTGAATAGTAATATGATTTGTATGCTTTCCTTAAAAATGTAAGAAAACTATATGTTCTGCACTTAGTTTCAAGATTGTAACCACACTGCACCCTGCTGGAAAAGAGCAGAAATGTGTATATATTATATGCCAATGCAAATGTATGGTTTCATAGTAAAAGTTGGAATATACAGAGTTAACTTGCAAACTCTGAGAAAATAAATAAAGAATTTTACAAGTGTGTTTACCAGAACTAGAAGACAGAATGTCTGCAGCTGGAAATTCTTTCCATTGTTTAAAAGAGAGGTACAAAACAGGTTTCCAAGGTAATTATTTTATGACTTCCAGTTTCTGACAAGCTTCTAAGAGAGAATAGTCAGCTTGTAAGAGATAGGTATTTTTCATAGAGACATGTTAAATTCTGTTGGTATCTGTTTAGCCTGGGAACTAGATGCAAGTGTCAAATAGTGATGTCATCTAGCTAAACCAGCAGTAATATTATGATTAACTTAAGAACCATCTCAGAGAGAAAGAGTGCATTTTGTATTTTGTTCTGGACCAGTTAACAACTCACCAGCACTTTACCTTGCTCTGTAAGTAAATTATTTAAAACTTAGTTTCTCTTAGAGATAGACAGAAATATATCAAGAATAGTCTAGATGCTTTCTGTATTTATGTGAGACTGTCCTGCTATGTTATTTTATAAAGTATTTCCTGTGACTGTGAACTCTATTGTCACTGTGCTGAGTTAAAGAGTATTGTCTTGTGCTTTTCTTATTTATTATTAAATATATTTAAACCTATGAATGGTGGCTGATTTTGTGTAGAGATATTTAAGCTCTTAGAGTACTTGAATGTATTTGGTGGCATTGTATAGGCCACTCTAGAATAGCCTTAAAAGTTTGGTCAAACTTACCATTTGGATAAAAGTAACATTACACAGTGGAATTGGTCACCCTTTGGGAAGGGCCTTATAGTAGCTGATAAGTAGGGGTTATGGTGGCAGTGCTAACTACCTTATGGTCTGGGTCGAAGGGGGCATACCTAGTAAACCTGTGCCAGCCTTCCCCAGGTGTGTGTTTGTGTATAAATCATGTGTGTGTCAGCTACTTGGAGAGGGACATGAAGCACTTGGACAGAGAGAGTGCTGGAAGGACTTGGCATGGAACCCTGGCTAAGGACTCCACTCTATAGCTGTGCCAGTGGGGAGTCTTATTGGGGATCTGGAGAGAGGGAGAGAAACCAGCCCCAGACTGTGATCTCTGTGTGCTCTTAAGGGAAATTGTACTTTACTGTGTGTGTGTACTTGTCATCCTCCCAATGTGCACGTCCCTCACTGGTGTTAGTGGTGAGGACTGAGGTTCCTTGATTACTGGGCCAGTGCACGGGCATCACAGTTAATGTGACTAACAATGATGGAAGAAATGTTAATACTTTATCTAAATTCTTAAAAGAAAACATAACTAACAAATTAACTAGTGAACATACTAAAATACTGGATAAACCAATATAAATTACAAAATAAAAAGCCAAATTAAAAAAATGAAAATCTAACAAGGTAATGATGACATTGTTCCTGAATTTTAAACATTAATGCCTGATTACACTGTTAATATTCTATTACAAGCATTTACTTAACTAAAAAGCAATTTTATCATACCTCCTTCATGGAACTACACTTTAATTTCACCTGTATAAAAACAAGATAAAAATCCAACTCAATGTGTTTCTTATTGGCCAATATCTCTTAAAAATGTGGACTATAAAATATTTTTTGTCTATTATTGCAAATAGGCTAAAATTAATTTTAGTAACTGCCATTAATGAAGATCAAACTGAATTTAATACGAATAGGCAAACAATTGATAATACCCTTAGAATTATACTGTTAACTGACTATGTAAATAAAGCTAAAAAGAAAGTAAAGTTTTTGACACAGTAGATTGTCTCTATTTATCTGAAATTTTTAAAGAATATAATTTCTCCAAAAAAGTTTACAGACTTGACTATAAGTTTTTATCATAACTCTTACACTTTCAATAAGTTAGGACCCCTTCTGTCCAATTCATTTAAACTGTGTAAGGGAACTAAACAAGGATGTACTTTATCACCATTATTATTTGTTTTTGTTATGGACTCATTGCAAATGTTACTAGACTAAAAACCAAAATAATTGGTTTTAATATATTAGACAAGTTTATGTCTAAGCAGCAACTATTTGCAGATGATATTTTATTGACTTTAGGAGATACAGAAATTTCATTGCCTTATTTTCTTGATGCTTTAAAACATTTGAAAAAATCTCTGTAGTGAGTATTAATCAAAATCTGATGTGCTTTTAATTATTAAAAATATAAATAAATGAAGACATTTGAGGCATCGTGCTGCACCACTAACCTGGAGGTGTGGTTATCCTTGACGAATATGGATACACCCCCGCCTTTTGTGTTTCGGTCTGGGTTCTGTGCAAGAAAAGTATGGTATGAGTTATAGCGTGGTAGTGCTGGCGTGCTCTCTGGATCCTTAAACCAGGTTTCTCTTACTGCACAGATATCGATGTTCTCCATACTGAGGAGTTCCTCGAGTGCATGTATTTTGAGGTTTAGACTTCTGGCGTTGAGTAGCACTACCCTCAGTTTTTGGTTACTTGTGCTATTTACGGTGGTGGGCTTGTCTTTTGAACCTTGCCTAAAAAAGGCACTATGGGGGCAGCAAAAGCCTTGGCCAGCATTCGAAAGCCTAAGGGTGAAAGGTGCAAGCCATCTCTTGCGAAGCAACGTGGCTTGTCGAGCATGTCATCCCAGGCGGACAGATACTAGATCCCCTTTGAATGACACCAGAAACTTAGCCAATTGTTGAAATTGATATTTTTTTCTTTATACTGTGGCATCATTCTTGGTGAGGATGCTACTCAGGGTCAGGGTCATACCGGCCTGGGCTATGTGATCAGAGAGCTCTTCCACGTCTCTTTTCATGTAGTCCAGGGAGGTACGTCTCAGGTCATTCACACCAACATGGACAATGACAGAGTCGTATTTGTACTTGTTCTGGAGCGACCTGAGTGTTTGTGCTATGTGGTGGATCGTGGTGCACGACAGGCAGCTAACTGTAACCTTCTCCTTGTCCAGCCTAGTTAGTGGGACATCAGTGTGCCTGACTATAGAGTTGCCTATTACTAGTGTGTTGGGTATGTTATTTCTGCCTTAAGGGCTGTGATTGAGTGGCACACTGATTATGTGAAATATGTGTTTTATGGTCTGTGATGGGGTATGGAGGTTGCTTGGATGTCTGCTTTGGAGGTCTCTGTTGCTTTTGCAGATTTTTATTTAGAGCCTCTGAGTATGTTTTTGTGTATTTATGTGTGTTATTTGCCGGTGTTGGTTTAATAGGTCTATGTGAGACTGGTGGCGTGTTGCAAGTATTTTCCTTCTCCTCTTGACTGTCAGTTCCAGTCTTCAGTTGAGAGAGCTTTGCCTTCAATTTGGATGTATAATTGCATCTCTCGCATATATTAGTATTTGGTGGTAGGAGGAGAGGGTTGTCTGTGCACATGAGGCAGTTGTAACATTGCCTCAAAATGAGATTCACCAGTTGGACTGGAAAGTACACCTGAAACTGCCCCTTTGGACATGCCTAAACAGGTGAAGTGAGCTGTTTTACTGACTGGCTGGTAGGAACGAATAGAGAGCCTTGTCCTTCTGGACAGTATGGGGGGGGTCTAGTGCTAGGGCTAATTAGTGCTTGCTATGAGTTTTGAGCAAGTGCTGGGCTGTTAAATGAATGGTTTGAGTACTTAAGTTGAAAGTTTGTCTAGTTCCAAGGGAAAAATTGAAGAGTAGACTTCGTGGATCTGGGGAAAATATAAAACTGATCTAGACAACTGATTTTACATTCAATTTTTCAGACAATTTATTATTTTCAAAATTTGAGCTTAGAGATTCATGTCAAAACTTTACTTAATCTCATTATTTTTTTAATTAATATCAATTCTAGTAATATTACTAAAGCACTTCTATCAAAAATATTAGTTATTTTAATAATAGTATAACTCACAGTATTGGGATTACTCAACACAAATAAATAATATGGTATTCTTGGAAGATAATAAGAGACTAATACTGATGTCAGTTACAAAAAACACCTCCTCTCCACATTGGAAAATTATTACATGGAGAATTTTACATAGATCCTTTATAGCGTCTTATAAAATTGGAATTATGTATATCAAAACAGATATTAGATGCTGGAGATGTAATGTATCAAAGAAGGCAGATTGGTTTCATATGCTTGTAGACTGTCCTAGAATTACTTCTTTTTGGGAATAAATAAATGATTTTATGCACGCTCTATGGTCTGATATTTTTTCTTTATCTAATTCATTAATTTTACTTAATGCTCCTATTCCTGACTCCATACCAAGATTGTAAGTTCTTTTGATGTCTGTTTTAGCTATTGCTAGAAATGTTATAAAGTACAGTTTTGTACCTACCATAAATGTAGATGTCCGAACTGGATAGCATCTGCAGTCATAACAACTGGGTTGTCCTGTCGTCAGGCAGCCCTTCAGTCGGCCGGATTCCAAAGTCCGGGTCCGGCTTCGGCTGATGTCGCACTTCACCCGACGTCATCTCTGTTGGTCTTCGGGTATAAAAGCATCAGCCGACGCCATTTTCCTCAGTGTTTCTTGCCCCAGATGCCAGTAGCCCTCTTGAAGGCTAAAATTTGGATAGATGCCAATGTTTCCAAAAAGATAGAGGTAAACACAAAAATAAGCATGTATGTACATATATACAAACAAATACACCATAAAAGACTCCCCCACCAGCTAGCTATTAGGAGGGTAAACACCCTAGGAGTACCACAGAGGGAAGGAGGGAGGTAATCCTGACTGCAGATGCTATCCAGTTCGGACATCTACATTTATGGTAGGTACAAAACTGTACTATGTCCTTCATGGATGCATCTGCAGTCATAACAACTGGGTAGAATACCATAGCCAACTAGGGAGGAGGATAAAAGTAGATTATGGTGTGTTTAGGATCCCTTGCAGTACAGCAGTGGCAAACCCTGCTCGGGATCTGGAATATAGAGGCAAATTATAATGCTTGGCAAATGTATGCACGGAGGTCCAAGTAGCCGCCTCAATAATGTCTTTGGTTGCCACTCCTCGTAAGAAGGCTGTGGTAGTGGCTGTTGCCCTTGTAGAATGAGGTCTTATGTTCTGTGGAATTGGTTTTCCATGGAAGGAGTAACAGAATCGTATGCAATTTCCTATCCATTTGGAGATTGTCTGTTTGGAAATAGCTTTTCCTTCCCTTCCTGTTGCATAGGCTACAAAAGTTGGTCAGTCTTTCTGCTATTTTTGTTCTGTCCAAGTAGTAGCGTAGCTGTCTATGTACATCCAAGGTATGCAGTATTCTTTCCCTCTGTTTTGTGGGTTGGGAAAGAAGGTAGGTAGGTGGATTGCCTGGTTTAAAGACACTCTGGATACCACCTTAGGCATAAATGTAGGATTAGTCCTCATGGACACTCTATCTTGGTGGAAGATTAGGAAGGGTTGCACTGCCATTAAGGCCTGTAGTTCTGAAACCCTCCTTGCTGAAGTAATTGCCAGTAGGAAAGCAGTTTTCCATGACAGGTGTTGTAGGTCTGCTGTTGCTGCTGGTTCAAAGGGTGATAGTGTCAACTTTTCTAGCACAAAGTTTAAGTCCCAAGCTGGTAATGGTGGTTTCCTTGGAGGTTTTACATTCTTGATTCCTCTGAGGAACTGCCTGAGCAAATGGTGCGAAAAAACAGGTGGATCAAAGCTGTATTCTGCTGAAATAGCTGATGCATGTATCTTGATGGAGGAGTAGGACAGGCCTGAATGAAGAAGTTCGGCCAGATACTCCAGAATGTTAGGCATATCTATGTTTGACACATCTTTTCCTCTTTCCGTACTCCAAATGACAAACCTTTTCCATTTTCCAGCATAGTTCCTTCTTGTTGAAGGTCTGCGTGCTTCAAGAATAATGTCTTTAACTCTTTGGGAAAGTTTTGGATTAGGTGCTGCTATGTGATGTTCCATGCAGTCAGTTGCAACGTTTTTAGGTTTGGATGTATGATGCTGTAGTTGTTCTGAGTTAACATCAAAGGCATCAGGGGTATTGGCCACATATTGTTCCGAGACATGCTCCTCAGCAGTGGGTACCAGTGTTGTCTTGGCCAGTTTGGAGCTATCAGGATTATCCTTGGACGTTCTTCCTTGATTTTTAGTAGTACTTTGTGTATCAAGGGAAGAGGTGGGAATGCATATGCTGTTAGGCCTTTCCAGCTGAAGGAGAGCGAATCCACTTTCCATGCTAGTGGGTGGAATGTCCTTGTGCAGAACTCTGAGCTGGTGATTGAGAGGTGATGCGAATAGATCTGAGGCATTCCCCATTTCTTTGAGATGGTCTTGAAGATGTCCGGGTGCAGCTTCCATTCGTGGGCATCCGATGTGGTTCTGCTTAATATGTCTGCTAGAGTATTTTCTTTTCCGGTACAAATATTGCCTGTAACTGGATGTTGTAGCTGAGTGCCAGGGTCCACAGCTCCAAAGTCATTCTGCATAGGGGTATGAATGAGTGCCTCCCTGTTTGTTGATGTACCACATGACTGTGGTGTTGTCTGTCCTTATCATCAACTGGCCCTCTTGGAGAAATGGTTTGAACTTTTGGATTGCCAGTTTTACTGCCAGCATTTCTTTTAGGTTGATGTGCAGGTGAAGTTGATCCTGTGTCCACAATCCTTGCACGCATTTGTCCAGCATGTGGGCCCCCCATCCTAGGTCTGAAGCGTCTGTTGTGATGGTCTGGCTTGCTTGACATCTGCGAAAGGGCAGGCCTGGGTTTGACTGACATGCCTGAGCCCACCATAGGAACTCCTGCTTTAAGCATGGAATTAGTGGGATTTCTGTTTCTAGGCTGTGTCTGTGTTGGGACCATAAATTCTTTAGGTACCACTGTAGTTTTCTCATATGTAGTCTGGCAAATGGGACCAAGATTATGCATGATGCCATGAAGCCCAAGGCCTGCAGTACTTTTCTTGCTGTTAACTTGTTCAGTTTTGTTAGTGCCAAGAAGTAAAGAGGGAGTTCTTTTGTTTTTCTGTAGTCAGGAATGCCATTTGTTTTACTGTGTCCAATTCCGCCAAGAATGTCCTTGTTTGGGATGGTATCAGCCTTGACTTTTGTAAATTGACTGTGTATCCCAGTGCTTGTAGCAAGTAAATGACCCTTTGTAAATCTGTTGTCAGCTTGCTTTTGTTGTCCCCTTGTAGCAGGCAGTCGTCCAGGTATGGGTAAATTTGAATTCCTGTAGTCTGCAATGGGCGATTACTGATGCCAGGCATTTTGTGAATACTCTGGGCGCAGTAGATAAGCCAAAGGGCAATGCTGAGAATTGATAGTGCTCTGATCCTGCAAGAAATCTGAGGTATCTTCTGCAGATTGGTCGAATGGGGACGTGCAGGTATGCCTCCTTGAGATCTAGAGTTACCAGCCAAGACTCCTTGCCCAGCATGGGAAGAAGTTGCTGTAGGGTCAGCATTTTGAATTTTGGGACAATGATGTATGTATTTAAGGTGGACAGGTCGAGAATTGGTCTCCAACTTTTTCCTTTCTTGGAACTAGGAATAGTCTGGAGTAGAACCCTTTCCTTGCTCTGCTGTTGGCACTCTTTCCACAGCTCTCATGTTTGCTAACTCCATTATCTGTTGTAGTGCCTCTGTTTTTTGATTTGGAGGTAGATTTGGCATTCCTCTTTTGACTGGTAAAGTGTGGAAGTGAAACCGCTAACCTTGATCTATGGTTTGTAAAATCCACTTGTCTTTTGTTATGTAGTGCCAGTTCTTTGAAAATAAGGTTAACTTTCCGCCTAGAGGAGCTGCTATTTGTTCCCTGGTAGGCGGATTTAGGGTTAAGTCACTGTGGTTGTGCTGATGTAGTGGCAGTGGTTGTGTCTGTGCCTCTGTTGTTACCTTGCCACTGTCGTCCTCTGTAGGCACCTCCTCTGGTTTGGTTTTTGCCTCTGGAACGCCTATTCCTGCCCCTTTGGAATTTTGTGGAGTCAGGAAAGGACCAATTTTTTGCAGGCCAGTTCCTGCTAAACCTTGGGGTTGAACCTGCAAGAAATCTTTAACCGCTTGAACAGATTTTGCCTTTTCTTCCATTTTCTTCATAACCTGCTGGGCAGGTGTACCAAACAAACTTGTCTTATCCATAGGAGCATCTAGCAACTTAGCTTTAACATGATCCGGTAAAGCTTGCTCCTTTAGCCATGCATGCCTTCTTATCACTGTGCCAGTCATGGCTGATCTAAATGAAGCCTCCAGTGCATCATAGCCACATTTTAAGGAATGGTTGCTAACCTGCTGTATGTTATTTACCATTTCTAATACATATTTCTTATCAAGAGATTCATCAGTGGTTAGTTTTTAGTTAACTGATCAAGCATAAACTCTTGGTATTGTATCATGTGAAACTGACAGTTTAAAGCTCTAGCTGAGAGAGTAGCTGAAGTGTAGACCTTTTACCCCATCTGTCTAATGACCTTGCTTCCCTTTCAGAAGGAATAGGGTTTTAGCTATGGTCGCGCTACTGCCTTGGGACCCTGGGATATAGTTTCGGGTCTGCAAGTGGGGCCTTGTAAAGGTGGTGATGAGTATCTGGCACCCTGTAAAATCTGTCTGGTTTGGCAGGGGCTGGGGTAAAGAATCTGGAGCGGAGCAGACATCATTGAAAGCATCATCCACCACAGAGAGAACAGGAGGTATAGCTAAGGGCCTGTGCTGTGGGAGGTGCAGAAAGGTCCTAAGTCTTTTTCTGGAGTCTGAAAAATCCTGTTGCTGCCATTGGAACTGCTCTCGCATGGCATGTAAGGTTTCCCAAAGGAGAATTCTTCTGGTGGGGAAGCAGCTGGAATGGATTCTTCAGCATCAGAATCTTCAAAATTGGAGAAAGGAGCCTCTGGCTGGTCAGTTATGTCTGATTCGTCAGCAGAATCATCAGAGGACACTGGCTCAGGGGGCTCTGCCCTAGGTCTCTTCTCTGGGGGCTGAGAGGCCCTGTCTGGGTGAGATTGAGATCCTCTAATTAAAGAAATTAAATCTTCTGCCAAAGTAAGCATTTGAGAACTAGAAGAGGGCCTGGTTGTGGGGGATTTAACAGGCACTGTCTTAGTAGTCCTGGCTGCTTTAGCCCTGGCGAAGGCCTTAATGGACATGGCTGCTGGAGGCCTAGCAGCACCACGTGCTGGGGTAGAGACATCCAAGGGAATGGTGTCTGATAAGTCAGTGGCAACCACCGTAGTGGATAAAATTTCTGAGGCCGATTCAAGAGTGATAGCAGGGGCCTCAGTTGTAGAGATAGGTTCAGCTGTACTTTGATCAGTTTTCTCGGTTTCGGCCGAAACCGAGACACTCGCGGTTTGCTTAACCATGGTTTCGGCCGAAACCGCGGACCGCGAGTGTCGGTCTTTATCTTTGCGTTTTGGCAGATTGGGTAGTCGGAGGATCCGACGGCATAATGTACGCAAAATCAGAACCGAAAACTGTTCTGCAAACTCCGACCGACGCCTAAGCGTTAGGCCGGTTGAAAGAAGCACAGGCCGAACAGGCTGCTACGTCGTGGGCTGGGCCTAAACAAGGCAGACAATAAGAGTGGAAATCTTTATGAGGTATTTGTTTCCCACAGGTTAAACAATTATTAACTTTTCTGACATCGGCTGAGGCAAGAAAGAGTCCCCAACGGGTACTTAGCTTTAGAAGTCTTCGAAGTAGTATTCGGTAGAAGTAATCTCTGGATCCGACCGACCGGCACTTGCGAACAGCTTCTGCTTCGGGCGCCACGCGGCAAGAAAGACTGAGGAAAATGGCGTCGGCTGATGCTTTTATACCCGAAGACCAACAGAGATGACGTCGGGTGAAGTGCGACATCAGCCGAAGCCGGACCCGGACTTTGGAATCCGGCCGACTGAAGGGCTGCCTGACGACAGGACAACCCAGTTGTTATGACTGCAGATGCATCCATGAAGGACATCAAAAAATATGGAAGAATAAGACTTCTCCTTTGTTTACTGAATTTATAAATATAGCAAATGTGGTTTCTAAAAGAGAAATTTCTACAATCAAGATGAGAACCACCAATGTTACTTACAATTCTTGGATAACATTAAGTGATTTATTAGATACATATTAACTCTTCAATATAAGTTATAATGGAATTTTAATAATTAATTTGTAAATATGTTGATCGCTTGCTTAGCTGTTTTCTATTTAAGATCAATAAAAACTATTTAAAAGAAAGAATATACCATATAATATCAAAAGTAAAACAACAAAATATCAAGCTTGGCAATAAGTAAAATCCCATAGAATACAAATTCCTGTGGAAGTCTCCTAGAAGAGATCATTGAACAGACTACTGATCATTTTGCTTCTAATAAATAAATAAAATAAATAAATAAACAAATATGGCATGGTTGTTTTTCCTTTTTTTTGAATTCTACTGATGTTCTCAACATAAAAAAGAGACTACTTGTGCTTTGCGTACTCCCAAAGCATTGTATGTTAGGCTGAAAATGCAGATGTTTGCCTGCGGATAAATTTCTAAGCATTGTGAATGATTCTGCAGCAGTGCTCTTTATAGTGAACAGCAACAAAATTTTACAATGACCGAGTCCTGCTTAACTTTCACTGTGGTAAGAGGATATGATCCTGTGTGCCTGTGACATCACCATATTATCTCAGCTGGTAAATGGCTAATTTACCAAGCAGAAGTAAAGGAAAGAAAATCTAAGTAATATAAATGGTACCCAAGTGGATATTCAGTCACTATTCAGTGTGAACACAGAATCCTTTACGTAATCCTAATTAGACAGCAGTCTTGGTATTACGTTTATTCAATATTCTGCATTTGTGGTGGAAAAGGAAAACATGTAAAGTATTTGACTTAATTTTCCTTCCTCTTTTCTTTGCAAATAAAAAAAAAAAAACTTGCTTGCTAGGATAAGCTTTGTTCCCCTGTGACTCCAGCTAGGATAAACTGGGTACTAGAAAAATAAATACATAGTCAGTATAAGTAAAACATCATTGGTTTGCACGTAATTTGAAACTAAAAATTATATAAAACATGCCAATATTTACTTTTAATTTAATGGTTTATTATATTTTCTATTTTTGCTTAAATTAGCAAAAATCAACATTTTTAACATTTACTGGCAATCTGAAAAATAAAATAAATTAATGATACAATATTTGTATAAGCACAAAATAAAGGAGATAACATTCTCTGATTCCTGGAAGAAGTGTAAAGCAGTCAACTGTGTCCAAGAAAATGAACTGCTCTACCCCCTCCACAATGACCAGAGTTTATATGACCTTTATGATATTCATGGCAAATATTACTATAACAAATAAAAATATTGCATATAAGATTGGTAAAAATCACATTAAAAGCTGTTACATCAATGACACCAGGATATCAAAAGTATAATGAAATGAATCAAATAAAAAAAAATGTTTTGTCACAAACGAAATTGCTTTACTGAAAACAGCAGAACTACATTTTCTGGGGATGGCAAAGACCCAGTGTGTGTGTGTGTGTGTGTGTGTGTGTGTGTGTGTGTGTGTGTGTGTGTGTGTGTGTGTGCTTGTTTGTGTAAGAACTCTGCATCTCCATGCACTTAATATGTTCAAGTTTGAGGTCACTGCATACATACACAGATGAAGAGCATATGTGCCCCCCTCAAACATATTGTTGTTTTTCTTTCGGCTTTTCCCGGTTAGGGGTCGCCACAACGGAACTCCGGTCTGCTAATGATTGGCAGTCGATTTTTTTATGGTGCCGAGGTGCCAGCCCGAAGCCCAACCTTCAACGAAGGCACGCCCATTCACGCATGTCATTTGAACGACACTTGACCGCAGGGAGGACATTCGGACTCCACACAGAAGGCACTCCAGCCAAGAATCGAACGGGAGAACCTCTTGCTGTGAGGCGACAACGCTACCGCTGCACCACTGCGGCTTCTAAAAATTAAAACATATACAAACAAAAACACACACTTCTCTTTCAGTGAAACCACAAATCTCTTAATATGAAAATGTTCACTAGCTCTTAAACTATTGAACAGTAAGCAGGAAGTCACTCAAAGAGTGATGTGCCACTACTGAAAATGGATCTAAAGGTAGTCTTTCAATATTTTTATGTATTTTTGGGATTCTAAATATTGTCAGAATAGTAGGGTTGGGGTTCCTTAAAAAAGTAAAAGTTTCTATTGAGATTCTGCTCTCTAACACCAAATCTTCCAAAAACAAATCAATTCTTCTATTAGCTACGATAATTTTATTTTTAGAAACCCTGGAGTATGTGCCTTGCTCTTGTAAAATGTTGAACATAGCTCCAGAATAATCAATGGCATCAAAAATTGTTGTTAGTTATATCAGATTAACATTGATGTCAGGTATAAATTATGGATATGTGTGCAATCACTCAGGTTTACTTTAATGGTTTTGATTGAGACACTCTCTGCAAAGGGAGTCTTTTCCAAAGGTGGGGGAATTCTGTGGGTAGGAAGCCTATTACATCAGCAGGCATTATTGATCTTGCAGTGGTGGTTTATGTCCTTGGATCAAGTATTAGTTGACTTGTTTGACCTAGAAGGTAAAACAGTTTGAAAAGTAAGGGATCCTTCAAATCATGAAATGCTAGGCAAAGATTGCCAAGAGCTCGTAAAAGACAGAGTGGAGGGCTAGAGAGGTTAGTCTACTGGGGATAGCTTAAGTGGATCAATCCAGACATTTTCTATTTAAGAATCTTTGAGGCTTTTCAAAATGGAGAAAGTGTTTTTATTTTTTTTATTTTTATTTTACATTTGTTGAGAAGTTTGCTAATTTTCAAATTTTCTCTCAATCTCAAAGCAAAAGAAATCTGGACAAAGCCAATATAATGGGAAGAAGGGAATTGGAAGCCACAAATAAAGGACAGATTTTTAATACAGCTCTTATAAACCTAGTAAGTTGTTAAAAGAAACCACTTTGCATTAGCATGCATTTTCAAAAGGATATGAAGTCAGAAACCCAAATGTTTGTCATTATTTAGTAACTTCAATCCTGAATAAGTTGCCACAAAACCTCAAACTTTATGAAGAAACAATCAAAAATATGATGCAAAAGTCTAGACATTCTGTAAAAATCTGGACAGTTGAGGGGTATACACACATGCATATATGTGAATGTGTGTGCGTGTTTATCTCTGAATATCAAGGTGTTAACCATTTAAATTAATTTGTTTCAGCTTTTAAGTTTCCGGATGTTGAATATGTTGAGTACCACAGCTATCACAGCTGCAATTGAAACTGTTTAAATTAGTTGTTAGAACTGATGATGTAGATATAGTGGGGATAGACTCACAAGCAGGACTTCTTTTTATTTAATAACATATATTTGTTAAACATCTATATTAAGCAAGACATTTTTTAAAGATTAACATGGGTACATTTACAGTAACAGAAAAGAAAACAAACCACAATAGCATTTCCTTTGCTAGTTTCATTCAGTATACATTTTAAATTTTTAATTCACTTCAGAATGACATAACCTGCTCAATTCTTGACACTTATTACATTTCGCTCTCCTTCTTAACACCATTCTGCACAACTATGCAACACTATCGATGATGTCTGCACTTTCCCTTTTCTAAAAATCCCACTTTCAGTTTTTTTATCTCCTTTACACTATTCAGTACCTCAGTAAAAGTTGGTTTGGATTTTTATTTATTGATATCTGTCTGGCCTAGCCTGATATCTCAGATATTTACTGATATTTTGATAAATGAGATATCAGACTAGAACAGACCAACTGTTTAGCATGAAGGAAGAGGTTACTCCCTCAAATACAGATGTAAATGGAGATGGGTATATGCAGTATAATCCGAGCACTGAAAACGTACAGAATTATCTTTTGTGCTAATGAACTATGTGGACACTTTGCATTAGTATCACTTTGGTACATAATGTTACACATGAAAAGCTATTTGGGTATTGTTAAAATTAATATAACAAGATCAAAGTATAAGCAACTAAAGAAACTCAGTATGTGAAACACAGGTAGCTAAGGACAGGCTGGAGTAAGAAAAGCTGACTGCAACATAGAAAATATAACTAGAGAACTACAAGGGACTCCTGAGAGACTAGGAACAGGAAAGGGAGAACTGAAGACATTGTAAGTTGATGCTAAAAGAAAAGGAAGAGTCACTGGAGGTAGAAAAAGAAAAGAGAATGACAGGAAAGACGTGATACAATCAGAAATGAAGCATTTTTATATGAAGATGAAAGTAAAAAGGGAAAGAAAAGAAGATGTGGAACAACAGAAGGCAAGAGGAAGACAGAAGTTCCCAGAGATAGAAGGTATGTAGAGTTTCAGTGCTCTTATTACACTAAATTCAGTGCAGCACCTAGCCTGCTTCAGTAATACATAAACACTTGTGTTAGAGTCTAGGAAATGACTAGATTACACTTGTTGTGCTAGTTTCCAAGATAACAACTTTCAGTAAGTTTTTAAGCTAACGTAACTGTTGTTTTGTCTAAGTTCATGAAACAGTGATTATCAGGGGAGGCTGTACAAGTATGAAACAGGCCAACACTAACATTTTTTGTTGCACTAGACTCGGACTGGAGGTACCACAGGGGCATTGTCTCATTTGAGTTCTTTAGAAGTAAGAGGCGATTAATGAGACTGTAGCAGCCATGACTATTCAGAAGCTTATGTCCCACGGACAAGTGTAACATGTTTACCATATTTGTAAACTCCATCCATCCATTGTCCTTTAACAACAAGCATGTGTGTATTTCTGTACAAATGAGCATGTGCACATATGTTATATATAGATATAATAAAATACATACTATATATGAATATACACATTATATATGTGTGTGTGCGTGTGCAGGTATGAGAATGTGTATTTGAATGTTACTTGCATAAACCATTCATGTTTTTTCAATTCTCACTTTATCATATTCAGTGGGGAGTTGGAGCTTATCCTCTAGACCAGTGGGTGACATGCCAAAAAACAATGGAATGCATAAAGCTCTATAACAGGATGGAAATACACACTCCCTCACATGCTGTCTGCACACCTGCATGAAATTTTAGAAGGTCACTCATTTATCTATTGGCATGTCTTAGACATGTGGGAGGAAAAGTACAGTTGTGTACACTTACCATAAATGCAGATGTTCGAGCGCATTCACTGTTGCAGTCATTACATTTGGGTTATCTGCTTGCAGTAGCCTCAGTCGGCCTGATTAATAAAGTCTTGGGTCCTGCATCGGTTGCTGTCCCTTCTTCCATGACGTCAGATCATCAGGGGTATAAACATGCAGCTGATGCCATTACATCAGTTTGTCTTGCCCCAAATGTCATTGCCCCTAATAGGAAGCAATTAAATCTATAAATACAAGGATATACCTCCAACAAAAAAGCAAATACACCAAAAAGCTTTTTGAGCATAGTAAGGGAAAGTAGAGGTATAGCCAAAAGAAGAAAGGGGGCTGGAGGGAGGTTACCCTGCTGCAGTCATCACACTTGGGTAGAATCCCAAAGCTAAGGATGGGAGGTGGAGTCAAACAGGGTTAGAGGAGGCTAGAAGGCCCTGCAAAACTGCAGTGGCGAAGCCAGCTCTAGTCTTAGAGTAAAGTGGTAAGTGATAGTGTTTGGTGAAGGTGTGTACTGAACTCCAAGTTGCAGCTTCCAAAATATCCTTGGTTGGCACCCCCCCTGAGGATGGCTGTAGATGTAGCTGCTGCCCTGGTAGAGTGGGGCCTTATGCTAGCAGGAACTGGTTTTCCATGGTGGGTGTAGCAAAAACGTATGCAATGTCCTATCCATTTGGAAATGGTCTGTTTTGAGACAGCCTTTCCTTGTGATGCTGTAGCATAGGATACAAAGAGCTGGTCAGATTTTCTGAAAACCTTACTTTTATCCAAGTAGTAACGTGGTTGCCTGTGAATGTCCAAGGAGTGCAGGAGTCTTTCTCCTTTGTTCTGTGGATTTGGAAAGAAGGTGGGTAAATGGATGGTTTGATTTAGAGCCACACTGGATACCACCTTAGGCATAAAGGAGGGGTTAGTTCGTAGAGAAACTCTGTCTTGATGAAAAATGAGGAAAGGCTCTACTGCCATTAGTACCTGAAGCTCTGAGACTCTTCTGGCTGAAGTTATTGCTAGCAGCAGGGCAGTCTTTCATGACATAAACTTTAAGTTAGCTGAGAAAGCTGGTTCAAAAGGAGGTAGCATAAGTTTTTCCAGAACAAAATTGAGGTCCCAGGTTGGTGTTGGTGCTCTCCTGGGAGGCCCAATGTTCTTGGCCCCTCTGAGAAACTGCCTTAGAAGTGGATGTGAAAATAAGGGAGGATCCGTGTTGTAGTGAGCTGAAATAGCTGAGGCGTGGATTTTAATAGATGAAAAAGAAAGCCCTTTGTGTATCATCTCAGTTAAATATTGTAGAATCTGAGATATGTCTGGCTGAAAGGTATTTTGGCCTTTAGCTTGGTTCCAGGCGCAAAACTTTTCCATTTGTCTGAGTAGGCTTTCCTGGTGCTGGGCCTTCTGGCTTTCAGAATAACATCCATAACAGCTTGTGAAAGAGGAGCTGGTTGGTTGCTTAGGTGATTTGCCATGCAGCCAAATTTAAGGTTTTGAGCTGGCTGTGTAGAATCTGACTGTCTTGCTGTGTGAGCAGATGAGTAATTTGTGGTAAAATCCAAGGTGGGCCCTGGGTCATATTCCTTAATAGTGGGTACCAGTGCTGGCGTGGCCAGTCTGGGACAATGAGTATCATTCGGGGTCTCTCCATCCTGACTTTCAGCAGCACCTTTGTGAGAAGGGGCAATGGAGGGAAGGCATATACTGTCAGCTTGATGGTGAAATGTCCTTGTACAAAATTTTGTTAGCTGGTAGTTTTGGGGGCTGGCAAACAGGTCTATGTCTGGGTGCCCCCATTTTTGAGTTATCATTGCAAATACTTGTGGATCCAGTTTCCACTCGTGGGGATCCATGATGTTTCTGCTTAGGTCGTCCGCCAATGTGTTCTTTTTTCCTGGCAGGAATTGAGCTTGTAATTGAACTTGGTAAGCCAGTGCTGCGTTCCACAAGGTCATTGCTTGCCTGCATAGAGGATAGGACTGTGTACCCCCTTGTTTGTTTATGTACCACATTACTGTGGTGTTGTCCGTCCTTATTGTAAGCTGTCCTGGATGTAAGAGGTCCTTGAAGGCTGTCAGGGCATTCTGTACAGCTAGCATTTCTTTTTGATTGATGTGCAGATTCCTTTGATCTGCAGTCCATATGCCTTCAACGCACAGTCCTGCCATGTGTGCCCCCCAGGCATAGTCCGATGCATCTGTTGTCATAGTTTGCCTGGCTGGGGGTAAGGTGAAAGGCTGACTCTTGTTGAGGTGACATGCCTGTGACCACCATAGAAACTCTTGTTGAAGGCAGGGAATGAGAAATATCATTGTGTCCCAAGCTGTGGCTGTGTTGAGTCCATATGCTTTTTAGGTACCACTGTAATTTCCTCATATGCAGTTTTGCAAATGGTATTAGTAGTATGCAAGATGCTATGAAGCCCAAGGCCTGCAGAATTTTTCTTGCAGGGAGTTGGGTCTTTGTTGCCATTGTTTTGAAGTATTGAGTCAATTGTAGTTGTTTGTCTGGCATCAGATAAGCCATCTGGGCCGTTGTATTCAAGCTGGCACCCAGGAATGTCATATTTTGTGAGGGTACTAGTTCTGATTTCTTTTCGTTTACTGTGTACCCTAGGCAACTTAGAAGGTGTTTTACAAAAGCCAGATGTTGTAAGAGAATGTCCTTGCTTTCTGATTGGATGAGGCAGTCATCCAGGTATGGGTATATTTGAATTCCTCTTTGTCTGCAGTATGCAATTACTGGTGCCAGGCATTTTGTGAAGACCCTGGGCGCAGTGGATAAGCCAAAGGGCAGTGTAGAGAATTGGTAATGGGTTGAACCTGCAATGAAACGGAGGTATCTTCTGCAATTTTGTCTGATTGGGACATGCAGGTATGCCTCCTTGAGGTCCAACATTACTAGCCATGCCTTCTTGCCCAACATGGGAAGAAGCTGCTGTAGTGTTAGCATCTTGAATTTGGGTACTTGTAAGAAGGTGTTTAGAATAGAAAGGTCCAGAATGGGTCTCCAAGCATTGTCCTTTCTGGGGACTAGAAAGAGCCTTGAGTAAAATCCTTGGCCTTGCTCCCGTGTAGGTACCAGCTGAATGGCTTTCATGTCCATGAGAGCTGTAATTTGTTTTTGTGCCTCTGCCCATTGATTTTGAGGCAGGTTTGGCATTCCTGTTATCGTTGGCAAGGTGTGGAAATGGAATCTGTATCCTTGTGAGATAATGTCTGGGACCCATTTGTCCTTTGTGACGATGCGCCGGTTGTCTGTAAAAAGTGCTAATTTTCCTCCCAAGGGAGCTGCCAAGAGAGTTTTGCTTGGCAGTTTGAGGCTTAAGTCATTGTGTTTGCCTTCTAGTAGTTTGGGACCTGTCTTCTCCTCCCTTCTGTGTTGCAGTGCCCCATTGTTGAGGTTTGTAATGGTTTTCTGCTTGTCCTCTGCCCCTTGGGCGCCTGTATTTACCCCTCTGTGGTCTGTCAGTAGCTGGAAAGGACCAATTTTTTGTTGGCCAATTTCTGCTGAAGCGTGGGGGCTGAACCTGTAAGAAATATTTGACCGTCTGCATAGATTTTGCCTTATCCTCCATTTTCTTTAAAACTTCTTCTGCTTTAACCCCAAATAGGACATCCTGCTGTAAGGGTGCATCTAGTAACTTTGCTTTAACATGATCAGGCAGAGTTTGTTCCTTTAACCAAGCATGCCTACGTATAACAGACCCAGTAACAGCTGCTCTACAGGAAGCTTCCAAGGAATCAAATCCACATTGTAAAGTATGTTTGCCCACCTGTTCAGCTGCATGCAACAAATCCTGCATTTCCTAGAATTCAGATTGTTGAGGGTGCATGCTCATCTTTTGTTTTATTTGAGACATTAGGAATTGCTGGTATTTAAGCATGTGAAATTGACAATTTAGTGCTCTCATAGCTAGAGTAGCTGAGGTGTAAACCTTTTTCCCCCACCTATCTAGTGCTCTGGAGTCCCTTTCAGAGGGTACAGGATTTTTAGCCATAGAAGCCTTAGCCCCTTTGGGACCCTGGAAGATTGTCTCTGGATCAGCAACAGGACTTTAGTAAATGAATTTGTGTGAGTCAGGCACTCTATAGTATCTATCTGGTTTGGCTGGAGCAGGAGGCAGAGAATCTGGATTTAGACTAGATTCTAAGTAAACATCACCCACAATGTCTAAAACTGGGGGGATAGCAAGTGGTCTGTGCTGGGGGATTAAAAGAAACTCTCGGAGCCTTTTCTTAGAGTCGGAGTAGTCCTGACCTTCCCAGTGGAAATGTTCCCTCATGGTATGTAAGGTTTCCCCAAAGGAATAGTCTTCAGGGGGAGAAGCTGAGGGAAAGGAAACCTCAACATCAGAATCTTCATAAGGGGGAAAGGGGTAATCCTGTTCCTCAGAGGAGCCTGAGGAAATAGACACTTGATCAGAGGAGGCATAATCCTCCTCTTGTCTAGGCCTTTTGTCGGGTGGGGGTTGGGAACCCCTGATTAAAGAAATCAAATCTTCAGCCATTTTAAGCATCTGTTTCTTAGGCATGGGGCCTTGAACTGGAGACTGAAGTGCAGTCTTTTTTGGTTTTAGAGGAGTCTTAAGCTTGGCATAAGATTTTATGGTGAGAGTAGTCGGTTTGAAGACACCTTCTGAAACCAAAGGTGTTTCTGCAGCACCGGCTTCTCCTTCTGCAGTGTCGTCGGTAGGGCCTAAAGAAAATGGCTGCATCGGCCTAGAACTCTCAGCCAGAGAATCTGAAGCGGTCTGGGGTTCCAATTCTGCGGTAGCCAGGGGCTGTGTTGGCGCCTCACTGAAAACCAGTGAACCGGCGACCGGCCCACCCGAGGCCTCGGAGTCTGGCTTGGATCTAGGCTGCCTGTCCTTATCTTTGCATTTTTTATGCACGCCGGTAGTCGGTTGCTCTGACTAAATAGTGTAATTAAATTTCCTACCGAAGTAGTGTCGTGCGAAATCAAAGCGTCGCTTTATATTTCGCTTATTGAACCTAGCTAAAAATCGACAACCAGTGACATCGTGGTCTGGGCCTAGGCAAGGTATACAATAAGAATGAAAGTCCTTATGAGGTATTTGCTTCCCACAAGAAATACAATTGTTAACTTTTTCTGACATCGGTCTGAGGCAAGAAAACTTTCCCCAACGGGGTACTTAGCTTTATTGAAGACTTCGGATCTGAAATTCGACTTCGAAAATCTCAGGATTCGGCCGACCAGCACTTGCAAACTGCTTCTGCTTCGGGTACCGCGCGGCAAGAAAGACTGAAGAAAATGGCGTCGGATGCCTCCTATATACCCCTGGCGCACTGACGTCAGGGAAGAAGCAACAGCAACCGACGCCGGACCAAGACTTTGGAATTCAGGCCGACTGCAGGACCGCCTGACGACAGGATAACCCAAGTGTGATGACTGCAGCAGGGTAACACGATGAACATCTGGCAGTTTAAAGCCCTAATGGCTAAGGTTGCAGAAGCATAACCCTTCTTACCCCATCTATCCAGCGTCCTAGAGTCTCTATCAGAAGGGGTAGGATTTTTAGCAGTAGAAGCCTTAATGCCCTTGGGTCCCTGTGAAATAGTCTCTGGATCCGCAATAGGATTTCTAAAAGGGAACTTGTGTGACTCAGGAGCCCAGTAAAATCAGTCAGGTTGTCTGGGAGCAGGAGGCAAAGAATCAGGGGCCAAACTAGATTCCGAAAGGCATCATCAGTAATGTCCAGCACAGGAGGTATAGCTAAAGGCCTATGCTGAGGCAAGAGTAAGAAATCCCTAAGCCTCTTTTTTGAATCAGAAAAATCCTGCCTTTCCCAATGGAAATGCTCCCTTAGAGTATACAAGGTTTCACCAAAAGAAAAATCCTCTGGAGGGGAAGCAGAGGGAATAGAGTCCTCTGCATCAGAATCCTCATAATTAGATAAGGGTAAATACAGATCATCAGAAGAGTCAGAAAAATCAGAATCCTGGTCAGAAGATTCATAAACAACTTCAGTCCTAGGTCCCTTAGAAGGGGGTGGTTGGCTTCCCCTGATTAGAGTTATAAGATCTTCAGCCATTCTTATCATTTGTTTTTTAGGCATAGAGACCTGAGCATGCGGCCTGGGCATCGGTTTCTTAGGCATGGTTCAAAGTTTAGGCCTAAATGAAGAAGGAGGCGTCGGTTTAATATGCAAGTCCGTAGGCCTGAATACACCCTCAGAAGCCAGTGCCTGCACAGCGGCTCCGGACCCATCCAAGGTAGAGACATCTGCAGGTTCCACAATTGAAGCATCTCCTGGCGTACCGGACTCCGAATGGGTCTCAGTAGAGGCCTGCGAATCAGAAGTAGCGGGTATCAGTGGCTGCGAAAGCACCTCACTGAGTACCGGCGAACTGGCGACTGGCTTAGGAGAAGCGTCTTCAACAGCTTTGGACCTACTCAGCCTGTCTCTGTTTTTATCTTTGTGTTTTTCGGAATACCAGTAGTCGTATGGCTAACCGACGAAATTTCTGGATAATTGAACCGAGAGGCGAAAATATACCGACGACAGATAGTGTGCTGATTAAATAAGGCACAGAACCGACAGCAAGGTACATCGTGGTCAGGGCCTAGGCAAGGAATACAGTACGAATGAAAACTTTTGTGAGGTATTTGCTTTCCACAAGTATTGCAATTATTAACTTTTACTGACATTGGTAAGGAGCAAGAAAAAGTTTCCCCAACGGGGTACTTAGCTTTAGTTGAAGACTTCGGTTCTGAAACTCGAAAACTAAAATTTCAGGAGTTGGGCGACCGGCACTTGCGAACTGCTTCTGCTTTGGGCACTGCACGGCAAGAAAGACTGATGTAGTGGCGTCGGCTGCATGTTTTATACCCCTGACGACCTGGCATCATGGAAGAAGGGACAGCAACCGATGCAGGACCCAAGACTTTGTTAATCAGGCTGACTGAGGGTGACTGCAAGCAGATAACCCAAATGTAATGACTGCAACCATGAAACACGAAGAACATCTAGAACAGCTAGAGAAACCCCATACACACACAAGTGCTATAGTGATATGTAAACTCTGCAAGGAAAGAACCATAGCTGAGAGCCACACCACAAAACTAAAGAATGAAACAGCAATGCTGACTGCTGCAAGACTGTGCCACTGCATGCAGGAAATATTTTGTTTGTAGGTAACATGTGCATATACTGCTGGCCTTCACATCTGAGCGAATATTATGTTATGTACTGATCACACTTTATGAGGGGTTCATCATCATCATCACTGTTCATCATTTTATGCAAATTATGGAAACATGAGGGGGTTTCAATAACATTCCATAAAAGTTTAGTTTTTTTCATTTATTTAACATTTGTTGACCAGGAAAGTCCAATTAGGACAGAGCCTATTTTCGCAGAAGCCCAGGGAGAAACACTCCAGATGCATGTCTTTGGAATGTGGGAGGAAACCAGAGCACTAGGAGGAAACCCATGTGAATGCAGGGAGGACATGCAGACTCCACACAGAAAGCACTCCAGCCAAGAATTGAACCGGAGAACCTCTTCCTGTAAGGTGACAAATGTTAACTGCTGCACCACTGTGCGACCACATACAGGAAATATTTTGTTTGTAAAAAACATGTGTATATACTGGTGGTCTTCACATCTGATCCAACCAGTCTTGTTATGCACAGTGTTGCAGCACTTGGCCTATATGACAACATAAATTGCCCACAAAGCATCTCACGACATACCTTGAGCAGGACCTGAAATGTGACGATCTTGCAGCAAGATTCAATAAAGATTTTAATGTACAGAAACCTAAATATGGTCAGGAAAATGTATAATAAAATTAATTATCTGAATCAAGGAGCTACTATTCTATTACTCTGCCTGGCAGGTGGCACAGAAGGTTAAGGCTGCGATATGGAGTTCCATGATCAGGGTTTGACTCCCTCAGCCTCATTTTTTTCTGTGCAAACTTGTGCTTAACCAGACATTGCTCCTGGATCACCCTTGTAAAGGGACTGTGGACATACCTGGTTAACAGATGAGTATTATTTCCTATTTAGAACTATACTGGCATGAACTGAACAATAAACAAGATTCTCACATCTTGTTTGCCTACAAACTGTTATAGAAAGGACTGCTACTCTCACTGCAAAGGCCTCATAACCTACTGAGTCACAGTCCATCATGGCAACCTCAGTCATCAAGGGCAAACATGCTCAGTAGACTGTTGAGCTAAAATAGGTTTGGTGATGGCACATCTGGTAATTGTATTCCAAAACTCTGGAACACAGTACCATTCCAAATCAGGCTACTACAGTGAGTTCAAAACAAGACTGAAGAAAATTGTGAAAAAACTATGAAGATGTGATCAGAGTCATAGTTAGGATGGGGCAAAAGGTAGACCTCCCAGTTACAAGGTTTTACAGGGGTGTGATGGGTTGGTAGTGTGGAATTATCCATACCGGCATTCAGTACATGAATACTAATACTGTTTTTGTGGTCAGAACTGAATCACTTCAAAGATTTGTGTGGTATAAGTTGGTTTGCTACAGTTTTGAAAAGTATAAAAAACACATTTTTCTCTTTCCTTTTTTTTCTGTTCTCATATAAGAAGGACCTTTTTTGCTCTTATGGTGCCAGAATAGCCAACTACTGCTGTGGATGTGATGTAACCAAGACAGACTCCATGTGTCAGAATTTATGCACCTGTTAATAATTACATGAATTTGGTTATACATGGCTGAGTTACAGCGCCAGATGGAAACAATGGAGTAAATGGGCAATACTGGATCAGCTAAATTCGCAATGCTCAACATTTCACTCCTAAGCATTTATGTCATTCTGCACAATTATCCTCTGCTAACAGCAGTACAGACTTAGTAAGCTTGTGCACCATTTGCATAATCGTTTATTCAACTGTTTGCAAGTCCTGCAAAACATTTAAAAAGTAAAACACATAAATAAATAAATAAATAACTACAGTCTTAAGTATTACTTCAAGCTGGTATCAGTTTCATGGAGCCCTAAGGACATATTCTTAAATATTTTTTATAAATGCAAACATTTTTATCATATATGATTTATGTATGAATATTTAGTACTTCGGAGCCTTCTTATATGGACCTGATGTAAATATTTAACTGCCTTACAGCTTTGCTTTTGGGATGTCTGCTGAAAATGAACTCTTTGCAGAAGGTCAGCCCAGTTAACAAAACATGCATGCTCTCTTATTCACTACATACACAGTGTTTATACTGTACCCTTTACAAAAAAATAAATAAATAAAACAAATTACAGCTTCTAGGTGATTGCTCATTTTCAGAGGCAAAGGAAATATAAAATATCTGAGTTGTGAAGGCAACCAGTACTGTGGCTTCTACACAAACTCCATAAACCTGACTATATTCTGCTCTGTTGACGGGCACATTTCAGAGATGCGACAGGTGTGCATGTGGTTATCAGCCTTTTGTTGTTAACTCCAGCCTTCCTTCTGTACCACACTGTCTTAAAACTCTTTACTTTATCCACAGAAAATCAGATAAGATTAGTATACCGCTCTCAAAAAGCTAAGGTAACACGATCACATACAAAACTTACATCTCTCCCACGCACACATAAGGACGTGGTTCATATATATGGCTCACATATAATATACATCAAAAAACCACACATGAGCTGATGTAATCTAATGCCTGTCTTATCTTACATGAGTGGAGAAAACTACACTTTTAATCTGTTTTAACTCACTGACAATATAAAACTTTTAAAGAAGAGAGTTTTTTTTTTTTTTTAATGGGGTAACATTACTGATTGGAACCTGACCATCAGCATGTATACTATGTTTATGTCTCATAATATAGAAGAAGTTGGCTACAACTTGGATTACTATGTCTTTTGTCGACAAGAAATGGACCAATCAGCAGTGTACAATGCTGGATAATGATACGACTCCCATACAGAATGTTTGTCAATCTGGTGCAGGAAGATCAGAACTCTAACTAACTTAGCTGGCAGCCTGGACAGTTTCCAAACTGGTGCTTTCCCATTCTAAAGACGAGGACAATGCT
Source organism: Protopterus annectens (assembly GCF_019279795.1). Taxonomy (NCBI): domain Eukaryota; kingdom Metazoa; phylum Chordata; order Ceratodontiformes; family Protopteridae; genus Protopterus; species Protopterus annectens. The sequence continues at coordinate 1,415,209,985 of NC_056733.1, forward strand.
GGATAATGATACGACTCCCATACAGAATGTTTGTCAATCTGGTGCAGGAAGATCAGAACTCTAACTAACTTAGCTGGCAGCCTGGACAGTTTCCAAACTGGTGCTTTCCCATTCTAAAGACGAGGACAAAGAAAAGAACCTTACAAGTTGAGGGCCACAAGCAAAAAAAAAAAAAAGGCCATTCATGTAATCTGTACTACACACAAGATATAAAAGAGATCCAGCCATAACATCAGTTGTGGCTGCTTAAATGAATGCCAGTACTGAATTTGCCCCCTAATCAGGAACTCTTCTGAGGTATGAACTGTACACTTTAATGGCTTGTGCCTGGGTCAGCCCCCACCCCATTCTTTGCCCCACTCTAGTTATGCTACTGGGCAGAATTAAGGAATACCGTTCTGATCTCCTTAACTACTGTTATGCTAGTGACTTGTATTAAGCAGCAGACTTGGGCCATCTCTGTTACTACAGGATGGACAATGTCTTAAAAGAATTCAGCATCTAATGAATAGGGTAGATAAAGCTATGTTTCATGGCAACTGTTTCATCGTCAAAGGCACTGATGATATGACAGATGATACACTAGGTGAAATGACGTCATGCTGCCAACATCATCTGCAATCATAGACAGGGATTATCCAATCAGTAATCAGAAACTATGTGGAAGGAACACTGTTAAAATTCACTAAACAGCACTACTCTGTAGCATCTTTGGAATCTCCCCCATTGCTATAATTTTAATCCTACAAGACATCTAAAGAGCACACAGACTACAGTGCCAGCCACTGACTGTACTACCACTACACAGAAAACTTTGATGTAACTGCTCCTGTCTCTTGCAAACGCTGACTCAGGGAGTACCATTCAGCAAACAGTGGCAACACATACACTTTGATGCAATGTGGGTCCATAACTGATGAGCAATGAAACAACTTCCTATCACTTTTTTCCTTTCAAGAGAGAAGAGTGTCTCACTTAATAGACTAAAGTGAGACAGTTTCATCAACTTTGTTATACAGAATATACTTAAGTGTGCCCTTCATCATCTCTCGGGTAATCATATGCATCTTAGTTTCTTAAAAGACTGTCTGGATGCCAACCTCAGATGAATAAAATACAGTCATATTAAAGTTAAACTGGCTACGAAAGATGTTGCAGCCAATCATAGGACATTACAGTCTACTAATACATTGAACATGAACTCTGTGATTGTTTACAGGACTATTTAATTTATAGCTAAAGTGGAAGATTCTGGTCTGATTCTTGTCCAGGTGTTGGATGTGATACAATGTTCACATCAGCTTTATCAATCCACTTATTCTACTATAGGACCTAAATGCAGTTGTGCATGCAATGGTCTCTTCTTACTACATTTTTCTCAGCCCAGAGCCGGCTGTGAACATGATTAATTGTAGCTGGTAGAGAATCACATGGCACATTTAGTGCATGGACTTTCTCAGTTTTGTCTTTCTATGCCCATGTTACAGAAACTACACTGGCTGCCATTTGCAGCACATCTGTTATTTACGGTCCTAGTCATGTCATTTTCAGCTCAATGTTGTCTGAATCCCTTTTATTTGCAAGAGTTGCTATTCTCTTACCAGCTAGTCTGGTCTCTCCACCTGTTCTCTTTGGGGCTGCTGCTAGTTCCCAGGATGCATTTACAGATCTCACTGCTTCAATTTACATTCCCTGTCCCTATTGAGTCTACTACCATGATGGCATCCAGACTCCCATTTTGTATGGTTTTGGGGGTGTCTAAGATCCACCTTTATGTTGAAATTTGAAAGTGCTCTTTTTTGCAAGTACTGCATTTAAACTGCATCCATCTTTTGCTCATTGCATAAATGATTTTTTTTCATATTTATGTTTATTATATTTACATGGTGCCTAGTGATTATATTCCTTACTAAATGACTAAATGACCTGTTGTGATACTGTACGGTTGAGACGACTACAGCACCACTTCCATGCAGTTTCTACTGGCGGCCTGTTAATAACACCATGTAGTTTTACATGCGGTCTGCTGCACTGGTTTATTGTATACTTCAATATACAGACTCAAGCAGCTTTATGCACTTTTCTCTGTTTTCTGGACAGCTCCTTGGACAAGGATGGCTAAAGTTATACAATGTATCCACCCATCCATATGTGCTCTTATTCATTAACATATTCGACTGCAGAACAGCTTGTCTGTAAATGACATTGTAACTGGCCAGCAGAGCCAAGGTCTCCTAGATGAGTTTCTGACTGGCTCATCTGACAATTGTGACAGGACAAACCCCTCCAAAGTACAAAGAACACCAATGTTATTTTCTGTGAACCAAACTAAAACACTGATTCAGCTTCTCAAACAAACTTTAAATAAAAAAGGCAATACTAAAGATTTCTGCCAATCCATGTTGCAGATTTCACAACTAAAAACACTTTCAACGATCTTTCAATATGTGACCATTTGTATTTAGACTGTGCTTATCTGGGGTCATATTAACACCAGCAAACTACAGAATTTACAACACTGCAGAGACTGGTACAAATTAACTTACTAGGTATTTACAAAATGATACTTTCCTGTAGTTATGTGAGAGCACTAATACAGTATAAAATTATCTCCAGCCAAGGGACCAGTACACTACTATTTTCTTGAGCAGCAACATGATGGTTTCCTTTGTATATGTTGAATTATGATGTTACCCCAGCAACAAAGGACAGTTATTTCAAACATTCAAAAGAGGACACATCTCTGCTGTACTGTTTTCAATCAATGAAGCAGAAAAAAAATGAAATTACTTCAGTGAACTGTATGTAAACATAAATGCTTTAGGAAAGTCGTTTTGATGTTTTAGTAAACTAAAATACAGTTACAAAGCAGACAAGTTAAACATTGTATCTTACTAAAGGCATACATCACAATAATGTTTTACTGGAATATACCACATACTGTTTTGATGGTGTTCTAAAACCAAGTGTAAAATTAGTTATCCTACCAATCTATAGAGCAGTAGCACCTACACGGTATGAAATGTGTTCCATGGGTGTGTGCGTGTGTGTGTGTGTGTGTGTGTGTGTGTGTGTGCGCATGCGCCACTACCCTGCTCTTCAATGAGTGTTAACTTGATGTGGTTTCAATTTGGTAATTTGTACATTTGCAATTGTTAACATTTCTGTCTGCTTGCTATTTTCCATAAAGTAAAAATGATGAGAGCAACGTCAACGACAGTAATAGTAACAATACATAGCAGGTGTGATTTCTGTTTATATATTGGCAGTGATTCAGTGTGTCTTGTTTCTCCATTATTATGTGACTATGCTGTTTAGTACATTTAAGTAAGAGGGTCTAGTAGAAGCCCCATACTTATTATGAGGTTTTTAAATAGGTGAAGGTTCAACTTTTTTTTTATTTGTTGAACCCTCATCTATCTGAAACTTACATAAATGTAGCAGAAACTGTGTGCGAGCGAACGCGCATGCATATTTGCATGTACATATCATATCTCTCAACCTCTTAGCACAAAAAATCTGAACAAGGCCAAAAGTAATGGAGGGAAAAAAGGCCCAAAATAGGGGCATATTTTAGATATTGTCCTTATAAACTTAGAAAGTTGCTAAAATAACAAATTTTGCATTAGCATGCATTTTCCAAAGGATTATAAGTCTGAAATTCAAAGGTTTGATGTTATTTAATGCCTTCAGTCCACAATGACTTGCCAGAAAACCACAAATTTTATGAGGAACATACCAGAAATATGAGACAAAAATCTGGACAATCTGTAAAATTCTGGATAGTTGTGACACATGGTGTGTGTGTGTGTGTGTGTGTGTGTGTGTGTGTGTGTGTGTGTGTGTGTGTGTGTGTGTGTGTATACAAAAGACAGAGGTTTATAACTGATGAACTCAAAACATCGACTAATAGCATATATTCACTAAATACGTACTCTGTGCCAGTACACAGCCAGTCAACAAATAATATCACTCCCATGTTAGTGTAAATCAGTAATGAGCCCAAATATGGGTCTTGCGGTGGGGACTGGGGTGTAGATTCAGCTCTCTACATATGTAGGTGAATAACAACATTTTATGGCTTCAGTATTTTGACATTTCAACATTGTACATTTGGTATTATATCTTTCAGTAAGCTGCTTTTCATTAAGTTTTTATTTATTTATTTATTGTGTTTTGTTTACCGGGTACATACAACTGGGTGTAGTACACCTTTTCAGCAGCGGCATGGGGAGAAAAGTTCCAGATGCAGTCCTAGATACAGTAACACTTCAACTGCAAAACTTGTTTTACAAGATACAACAAGGGCAGTGAAGTTGCAGAGACTCTACTTACTAATATATTCGTAGTTACAAAATATTGTAACAGCCACTGGAGATAATTACATTTGGTAAAGAGTAACAACCAGTCTTCAAAGAATAGATTAGGTATTAAAAAGGAAAGAAAAGATTGGCGGAGTTGCAAATAGGGCAGGTTACAAGAATAAATTTGATTTGTAGTAGGAAGGGTGGGCTAGACAGGTAAAGAGAGGAAAGGACAGTAAGATGGGAAGCAGAAGTGTCAAAGTGTTCTGGAGGTGTGCAAAGCTCATTATTTTACTGAGCGGTAGATGAGAATGTGAAGTATCTTTTTAAAGAATAAGTGGGAGCTGGTTGGGTGTTCTCTGTCTACACATACACACACAGACACACAGACACAGACACACACACACACACACACACACACACACACACACACACACACACACGAGTATTAAAGGCATAATTAGCAATAAGAATCTGAACTAAAAACAATGAAAAACCTCATCAATGATAATAGTCTTTACTACTTCAAATAATCTAAAAAAAGTGATCAGAAATGTAACCAACAGGTTACACACATGATTATCAAAAACAAAGAAAGAACAGCTTTTACATGGGAACTCCACCTGTCCACTCCCCAAAATTGAGGCTTCACCCCACACTCCTGGATCTTACTGTATATATACTAACTCCAGGGGTGCACATCTATGAAGAAAGGGAAAAACTCTGGAATCATGTAAAATTTGTTATCCTGAATTTCAACCATATATAGCACTGGTGAGTTTTACACAATTACAGCACTTGATAAATGCATGGGACAACAAAATATAAAACACTACCAATTGACAATGCCAATTTATGCGATCATTAAAATGCAATGTACAGTCTTTTCAAAGAAAAGATGAACTGCTGTGGTACCAGAGATTTTCCCTTTCCTGTTGTTTGTGTGACCTTGTAGATGGCACATACAAATAGTGAGAGTGTAGACATAACCTCTCACCTCAGGGAGAGGAGGATTGGCTTGCCATGCCTGCAAAAATGCTTTTCTTTGTGTGTGTCTCATTTGTTTGCATTCAGAATGTTTAAGTAATTTTTGACTGCACTTGTATTAGGTGATCACAGATGATTCACGGAGTTGTTACGGAGCCATATATTCATATACTGAGACAAACATAACACACAAGCACAGATATAAATAGAATGGGGAGCTTTGGTTGACTCTAGATCTCTAATCCATAAGAACAGAGGGGAAAGGTTTGAGTCTCACTGGTAGTATGCAGGTCTGTGCAGTGACAAACTTAATCTGAATGAGTACTTCACTTGTGGAACATGACAGACAGACATCTCTAGTGTATCTGTCCAAACATCTTGGCAAAAGTTAACTGACTAGCTATGCTACTTCGGATGGTAAACTGACTGCACAGCCCTAACTGCCTCACCACACATTCAGCTGTAATCACATTAAAAAAGGTTACTTGGCTGCCAGTTTTTTCACTGACAAGATCACTGCTATCAGATGACTTTCCTCCTTCAGACCCTCTGATTACTTTAGTCACTAGCTGGGTTTGTTTTCCACTTTGGACCAGGTTCACTGTTATGGTGATTTCAGACATGTGCTGTATGACTTGCAGTATATATCCATGCACCCTTTAGACTGGTTTAGTACTGCCTGGATATGTGGGCTGAATGACCATTTACCTTTGTAACATTCACAGGTAAAGATACTAGAAAATGGTTTTAAAAGACCAAAGTAGATGGAGCACCATCCATGGACTGTTTGCCACTGACCTTTATAAAACACTTATCAAGTGAAATTTTATACCCTCTGATGTAACACATTAACAGAAGCCTGAGTGTGGAATACTTCCCTTCCATATGGAAAGACTCCAATCTAATCCCATTACTCAAAAGCAAAGACAAATTATATCACATACTCCGACCCACTGGATGGTCAGTCTACTAGCAGCTAAATGTAGCTCTCTAACTTTACTCATTCCCAGGGCACATACTTGTGTCCACTTCCCCCCAATCTCCCAAGAGCAAGTCCTCAAAGCACTGCCCAAGGCCAGCAGAGCAGGATGCCTAGTGGCTTGTCTGAAAGAAGATCTGTCAAACCCTTAGAGAGGCTACTCAATATCAGCCTCCAAGTAAGCTTTGTGCCAGACAAATGGAAGACAGCAAGTCATCTGCCTGTAAAAAATGTGGG